>NW_019397138.1:5329-80434 GCF_000591075.1 Eurytemora carolleeae
CCCATCATTTCTGTAAAATCTCTTAAAATACTTCAATGCCGGTCTCCCAGATTAGCATAGCTTGGTCCTGATTGAAGCAAACCTAAATATTTAGAACTAATTGAAGGGATTCTAGTCATAAATTAACTTAAAATGTGGAAAGTCCAATTCACATGTGAACCCTTTAAATTCTTTCTGATGAAGAATGAGACGAATCTTCTTCTTTTTGAAAATATAATTTGTTTAGTTGTGGTTTCTCTTCAGAGTGATTAGCGCATTTTTGCTTTTGAAACAAAGAAATCAACACTTTAAAGCTAAAAAATTAAGTTTTGATCAAAAAAAAGATTTGAAGAAAAATAAAAAAAAACAATTTATAATTTTAAAAAATATTTATCTAAATTTATTTAATTTATTTAATTCAATATTTTTGAATTTATGAAAATTTTATAATACATGGATGAAAACTTACCCATTCGTTGTTTAAGTTTTCTCTGTTCCGTCATTTGATCTCTAAAAATAATCAAAATTTCAAGTTAATAAAAACAGCCAAATATAGCCAAATCTATTCAATTTCAGATCAATTCAAATGAAATCATTCCATCCAACGATGTTATAGTGTATAGAGTGATGATGTACGCTAATCCTTTACTAATTTTACAGGCCACAACTATACCGAGAGCGTACTGCATATTTGTTTATTATAAGTTGATTCCGGCCTAACCTATAATATACAGTTGTAAGTGTACAGTACATCTAACTGAGCACACAGGTAGAGAACTATCCTCTCCCCTGGTAAACAGTTGTAAGTGTACAGTACAGCTAACTGAGCACACAGGTAGAGAACTATCCTCCCCCCTGGTAAACAGTTGTAAGTGTACAGTACAGCTAACTGAGCACACAGGTAGAGAACTATCCTCCCCCCTGGTAAACAGTTGTAAGTGTACAGTACAGCTAACTGAGCACACAGGTAGAGAACTATCATCCCCTCTTATCCCATCCCGTTCCGTTCCGTGTTCAATTCCGTTCCATCCAATCAGAGCTGGGAACTGTTGTATTGTGAATATCAAGATCAATGTTTGATCTCAATCTTCTGTTGATTTGAGGATTCATTGAATCTTAATATAATATCCTGAATAGTGATCGTGGTTCTTCAGGGGTTGAAGGGATTAAGCATTAAGATCCCCAAATTAAAAGTGCCCACAGTGGATATCGAGATCAAGCAATCAAAAGTTTCCAACCCATTAGTTTCCAGCTCAGATCAAATCCAGTAAAACTAGCCAAGCAATGTAGCTAAACATATATTTGTTACTGATTATAAATATATCTCTACCTGAGGTTTGAAAGTTGAACTGATAAGTTATTCATAATACTCTGTGTCGCCTCCAACTAAAATAAGAAGGGATTTGAAATCTTAAAAAATTTTAATTTAATAAATGTCACCTTTATTATTGGACTAATGCACGAAATTGTAAAATAAAAATAAAATAGCGCCTCTATTTAATATTTTATACAATGTTAAACAACTTACTTTTGGTATTCGATTTTGCTATTTTTTTAACATCTATATCTATATTTTGATTGTCTGTCTGTCCGTTTGTTTCCAATAAATGTTAAAACTTCTGAACCGATCGGGCCCAAATTCTGTGTGAAACTTCACATGAACTCACGGAAGGTTAATGAATGATCAAAATTTCATAGATTTGCCCCCAACAAAACTAGATTTTCATAAAATTGAAAAATCCATGACTTATTTTTTTTAAAATCCGCAAATTTTTATGGTTTGTTTTTCAATGTATGCAAAGAGAAAATAACCTAATTGAACAAATTTACATAAATTTTAATATATTTTATAAATTAATAAATTTTATAAATTTTTGGTTATTCCATAAAATCAAAAGACTCGGTACATTCTATGATAAAATAAGAAAAATACTGGACTCACTAAACTGTATTTGAACTGTTTAGAGTAGGACATTTGTTTCAAGAGTAGGACATTTGTATTAAGAGTAGGACATTTGTATCAAGAGTAGGACATTTGTATCAAGAGTAGGACATTTGTATCAAGAGTAGGACATTTGTATCAAGAGTAGGATATTTGTTTCAAGAGTAGGATATTTGTTTCAAGAAGAGTAGGATATTTGTTTTAAGAGTATGATATTTGTTTCAAGAAGAATAGGATATTTGTTTCAAGAGTAGGATATTTGTTTCAAGAGTAGGATATTTGTTTCAAGAAGAGTAGGATATTTGTTTCAAGAGTAGGATATTTGTTTCAAGAATAGGATATTTGTTTCAAGAGTAGGATATTTGTCTCAAGAGTAGGATATTTGTTTCAAGAGGAGGATATTTGTCTCAAGAGTAGGATATTTAATCAACAGTAGGATATTAGTTTCTAGAGGAGTAGGATATTTGTTTCAAGAGTAGGATAGTTGTTTCAAGAGGAGTAGGATATTTGTATCAAGAGTAGGATATTTGTCTCAAGAGTAGGATATTTGTCTCAATAGTAGGATATTTGTTTCAATAGTAGGACATTTGTATCAAGAGTAGGATATTTGTTTCAAGAATAGGATATTTGTTTCAAGAGTAAGACATTTGTATCAAGAGTAGGATATTTGTTTCAAGAGTAGGACATTTGTTTCAAGAGTAGAATATTTGTTTCAAGAGAAGTAGGATATTTGTTTCAAGAATAGGATATTTGTTTCAAGAGTAGGACATTTGTATCAAGAGTAGGATATTTGTTTCAAGAGTAGGACATTTGTATCAAGAGTAGGGTATTTGTTTCAAGAGTAGGATATTTTGTTTCAAGAAGAGTAGGATATTTGTTTCAAGAGTAGGACGACATTTATTTTAAGTGTACCTGTGCTTGCAGTGTTCGTAATTCATTCTGTTCACCCTCCACCTCCTCAACAGCAAGGGAAATGGCGCGCAAGCGAGGGAACCAATCCAAACATCGGTCCTGCACAAATATGAATTAATAAATATGTGATTTCAGATCTTGTATAATTCCTTATTGCTGTATTTGACCTTTTTTACTGTTTAAATAAAATATTGAATAAAAATGTTGGCCAATATTTTTTTGGTCATTTATGATTTGGTTCACTTTGACACATGTATAATTTTTATAGAGTTTTTATTTCTTAATATTTGTCATACCTTGACCATCTGATGTACATAACTCTCAGGACCAGTAAACTCTGTTGGATCTTTTACCTAAAACAAGAGAAAAATAGAAACTTAAAAAATCCTCATTTTGGGCCTGTTGTATTATGTATCTAGAAATCATTTTCCCCCAAAAATGTAGAATTTGTTGACCCGGTTAATCAAATCAATTCTTCGGATCCAGAGGTCGAATTTAAAGAATTTTATCCACGGTTTAAATTTAAGCCGCGGCTCAAATATGGTTGGTTCCACTGAAATTTGTATTAAATTTTTGGGGGGATTTGAGACGTGGCTTAAATTTATCAAATTCAGACAAAGATCATTTAGATTTGGTCTTAAACCTGAATTTCTTAAATTTGTGAGCCAAGCCAACTATCAGGGCTTTGTCAACTTTGTATTTGTTGTAAAGCGTGTGATGCATATATATTGCGTATTGCGTTTACACATTCCGGCTAACCTTCAAGACCTTAAAGTCCTGCTCTGTATCATTTAAAATTCCAATTAAATTTTTGAGCTAAAAATTCATGTTAGTCTGTTAGAGCTAGATTTTTTCAGTATAGATCCAGCATAAGAACCTCTGTAAAATGTCAAAACTACTGATTTAAAATTAATTATTTGATGTTTCTAAAACAAAGTCCAATAAAGTCTCTACTCACCCTAATAAGTACGATGAAGTAAAGATAATGCCACATATTATGTTCTGTTCTGATGTGTTCTTCAAAAGTTACATTTCTGTTATCAAATGCCTAAAAAGTAAATATTCCAAAAAATTTTAGTCAGGTCAAATGCTTCAGGTCATAGATGTCAATGAGGTCAGAAAGGTCAGGTCACTGATGTCAGTAAGGTCAAACGATTCAGGTCAAAGATGTCAATGAGGTCAGAAAGGTCAGGTCACTGATGTCAGTCAAGTCAAATGAATAAGGACATAGATGTCAATGAGGTCAGATTGGTCAGGTCAAAGATGTCATTGAGGTCAGATGGATAAGGTCATGGTTGTCAATGAGGTCCGAAAGGTCAGGTCACTTATGTCAGTAAGGCTAAATGATTCAGGTCAAAGATGTCAATGAGGTCAGAAAGGTCAGGTCACTGATGTCAGTCAGGTCAATTGAATAAGGTCATAGATGTCAATGAGGTCAGATGAGTCAGGTTAAAGATTTCAGTGAGGTCAAATGGATAAGGTCATGTATGACAATAAGGTCGAATGGGTCAGGTTAAAGATGTCAGTAAGGTCAAATGGATATGGTCATGGATGTCAATGAGGTCAGATGGGTCAGGTAAAAGATGTCTGAAGTTAAATGGATCAAGTAATGGATATCAGTAAAGGTCATTGACGTACCTTCCTCTCCAACCCACAGATAAAACATGTGTTTTTAATAATTTCCTCTGAGTTTTGTTTCTCCGATCTAAGCATACAAAAAGAATTAAAGCAGTCTTCAAGCCTCAAAACCGACAAAACACATTTTTTAAGAATGTGAAATTATAAGATTGAATGATACCTAAATATATTTCCATTTGAATCATCAAGCTTTCTGAGAATGATAAATAATTGTACGAAATTTTTTGTTATATCAGCCGGAATCTTTTGATTCAGAAAGAGCTATAAATGGAAATCTTGGGAGTCAAATTGGTCCAATCTCTAACCATCACCTGATAGCTTCAAGATTTGTTAATTTAAAAGAATAAGATTAGCCCATTCCGACTCTGAAGCAAAAACTTTAGCACTAACCTGAGATCTGCAAAAGTATCGATGATGACACCAAAGATGAGATTGAGAACAATAATGATGACAAGGAAATAGAACACCATGTCATACATTACTCTGAACATTATTATTATTCAAGATTTAATTTACAAAAATACAAAATATAAATCAACTAGGATTTCAGGCGCCCATTTTCTATTCTAACTTTTTATTGTGGCTCTTGTGAGCATCTTCTCTTTGTACAATAAAAAACAATAACAAAAAAGTTCGTGGATTTAATAATATTTTTTTCGTGGAATTTTAGAAGTTTTACAAAATCTAGAATTTTTGGAGACACATTTTTGTAATTCCCAGGGGCCATTGTGTTGCCTGAAACAACTTTAAGCCCTATCGGTTCAGCCGTTCTGACGTTTATTGGCTACAAACAGACAACCACCAAGACAAGCAAAGTATACATAAAGATATAGCTGGAGTTTAATAAATGATTCTTAATAGTTTAAGTTAAAGAATTTTACTGAAATATAAAAATTTTGTGATTTTAAGAGAATGCTTTTAAAGAAGAAATTATTGCTAAATATCCTTGCGGAGTCAACTGTTTGTAAAGGTAAGTTATATCTAATGAAAAGGGGGGCGGGGTTAAACATTATATCCCCCCCATCTTCTTGAGATAAAAAGTTGAATAACTACCTGACCAGATACAGGGGCTCTGTATTGGAGGGGGGTCTCATCACGTCCCCTATCCCTCCTCCGTTTCTCAGCCCCTGGTTCAAGATGGACAAGAAGCACATCTTCAATGTATCACAGGACCTACAAGTCAAATTAAAAACGACAATCTCGAGAAGATCAAAATATAAGCAATTCTAACTTTCTTAAAAGTACCAAGTTTGTATAGTTAGTTACATACTCTTGATGAGCTCCAATGTCGTCTTCATAACGGAACCCGACAAGCGGAGAAAATCCACCCCCTCTCACCAATAACGTTGTCACTTCATCTTCCGCTAGTAATCAGTGACGTCATATGAGGATTTTGAGTATCTATTGCTATGAAAACGACATTTCTAGTTCAGTGCGGAGGGCATCAAGAATATCTAACCTTCCATACAACCAGGGGGCAGACACAGTTATCTAGCTTCTACCCTGAATGGCTGGAAAGTGTACAGTTGACATTGTCGAATATTTCACCCTCCTAGTTCACTGGGTATCATTGAGTACACATGGCTTTCCTACATAGTTATCTAGCTTCTACCCTGAATGGCTGTAGAGTGTACACAGTTGAAATTGTCGAATATTTCACCCTCCTAGTTCACTGGGTATCATTGAGTACACAGGGTTTACCCTCTGTATAGTAAAATTTTAGAATTTTTAAATCTTTTCAAAAGAATATTATTTTTGCCTTTCATTAATTTTTTTCTATTCATTCGTATTCTGAAAGTTGTAGGAATTGCTATTTGTAATTTTTTAAAATTAATTGAATATTTTTGACAACATTCTTCCTCTACAACTGAATGTAGTTCATAATTCTGCCACAAGAGTTCACACTAAATCTATTAAAATAGTAATACTGAACCCCTAATAAAAAATGTTTGCTACAGTTTGAAGATTGCAAAGTTAACTGTTCAACTTTTATGAAAAAATTTAAATTTCATTTTAAAATCCACTTTTTTTCCTAACTTCAAATATTTTTAATATTAGATTCAATTAGGTGACAGATTTGTAAAGTTAATTATTTCAGGCCTAATAAAAACTGAAAGGCCTCGAGGGAAATGTGCCACTTCAGGATATCTAAACCTTTCTTCAATATTAGATGATGCTCAATGATGAAAATTTTGATTCTAAATAATATAACCCCCAGGAATGAATTGTACAGAGTTCAGTGCCTTCATAACAGACAGTTGTTTCTAGCAATGCCCCCTCTATTTCTAATACCTTGATGTATACAACTTTGAAAAATAAAGAACTCGACTTTATAGAAAAAAACTGTGACTTGACTTTTAAGATTGGTTTAATCTATCCTAAGCGCTTTACTCCAGCCGTTTTACTGCATTGAAGAATATGATAAGCTTAGAACAATTCACTTTAATTGGATTGTTACGGGGAATGTCGTCCTTCTTGTTATTAACCAAAAAATGTAATCCTGTACGCCAAATACAAAGTAACAATACAAGATAGAAAATTAAGAAGGATAGAAAAATAATTTTACGACGTTGTCTTTTAAAGCGTTTCAGTCTCCAAAAATGAATCTAGACAATAAAAGCTATACATCTGGGAAAACGGCTGGACCAAATTGGCTGAAATTTTTCAATTAACCCATGTGTACTATTTTTTCCACAAAAGTGATTTAAAATTGCCCACGGGGAACGCCAAGCACTTCCTTCAGCTAGTATTACATACATGAGGATAAATATATCATAGGCTCAGTCCTAAAATAAGGCTCCATATATAACCAAGAATTTTACTTGTCAATTTAAGTTGACGAATGATTGCCGCAAATTGTTTCAAAGATCAACTTGGCGATCTTTAACTGTCATATTTCGTGAGACACCCTGTAGAATAACATTTATATTTCATTTTCCCTTTGAAAGACGATATTTTTTAATAATAGTGAATTATTTATGATCAAATACAATGGTAATAATACCTTTCTTTTACAGTTTCCGGTTCTTCAATAATACCAGACAGCAGGCCTGAAGAACTATCACAGCAACTGTCATCTAGTCTGTCTGCAGGACAGCTGTCAGAACATCTGACAGCTGGGGTAATTGAACTAATGGGGGTTGTATCCAACAGAAAATCATCTGTAAAAAAATTAAATTTACATTTTGTGTGTTGTTTATTGTATTCAAAATTAAAGAAGTGATATGTAAAAAGGATTGGGCTTTTGTCACAAACTCTATCTTTCTCATCTCTATATCTTTGCAACCTGATGATGTTCACTTTTGTTATTTCCAACTTAAGACTATGTGGTCTAACAGAATTAATAGTTTGAACTATCAAAGGTAAACCACTTTGGGTTGCAAAGATATAGGGTTGGAAACCATAGTTTCTGACAAAACGCAGTTGCTTTAATTTTTTTAGATGCACGATCAATGATATTTAAAACGATGGGATAAATTTAAATTCAAGTGAATATCGAGATAAAGCGTGCTAAAATCGCGACATTACCCACACAAATGTTGACATCTGGCGAATAGATTATCAAGTACAACAGGTGGCGCAACAGAGAAGAGGACCAATTTATACATGACGTCACAAGTGTCAAATATAACAAGGAAGACAACAATTTTTCCCATTAGTTGACATGGTTTCCAAGATTAAATAAAAAATTGTAAAAACAGAAAATAAAGAACAAAATATTGCAATGTAAGATAAGCACTTAATTATCTCTATTATTAATAATTTTGTCGTCACATAAAACTGTTGACACTTAAAAATACAGCTGTACGGAGAGTGTACGAATTCTACATTGCCATCACTATAGGATCAATTTGACTTCTGGTATCAGACAGAACAAGAAGGGTCTCTGATTTACTCATACCTTGGAATAGAACGTATCCAAAGATAGAGAAGATATAGACTAGGATGACCGCAAACAGGAAGGTCAGCAGAATAGACCGGATATTCCTGGTCACTGAAACATTTAACAGTCAAGAGTTAGGTTTACAAAAATACATAATATTGGACCATGCAAAGCTTCAATTGCGATTTTTTGGTCCATATTTGAAAATTTCAGATTAATTCCATTAAGATATATATTGCCTGAGTATATAAGGACAAATCTCAATTTTATTTAAGGATTAAATCCGAAATTAGTTTCAAAAATAGGCTAGGCCGTCTAATTACTTTCTTTATAAAACCTACACTAATATTACATCACCGAAACAAAAATATTTTAATTTCAGGTGACTTATTTTCAAAACAAATGATCATGTATAATTATTTCGCTCCAAAACATCTGAAATACTAGTTTTTTTCAGTTTCGGTTACGAATGAAAAAAAACTTTGAAATTACACTTTGGTCGACAATTAATTAGCAGCTAAAAGCTAAAAATATTTGTTTTTGTGAAACGAAAACAAAACTTCCCAAGTTTCAAGTTTAAAATTACCTCCCCCGTCTGTTCTCTTCCCTTGGCAGCAACAACAAATATTTATTTAAAAACTAAACATTTTAATTTTCTCAGCGTTGGGAATAGGGAAACATTAATAATGAAATAATATTTTGGGTAAAATATTAAAAGTTTTTCAAGAAAATTAAGATACAGGGTTACCCACAAAGGATGAGACTTAGGAGACGACTGTACGAAATTTATTAAGTCCTTGTTCTTACTTTCAAGAAACCAGAAATTAAGCTTCAAAACGTCAAAGCTTAAGAGTTAAGGGTCGTCTTTACAGTCTCATCTTTTATGGGTAACCCTGTGCACTACCGTTTCTTACAGTACAGATAAACAGCTTATAGCAAAGTACTGGACAGTATAGTGCAGTGCAGTAAAGCAAAGTTCAGCGCATTAAAGTACAACTAGTACAATACACTTAAGTAAAGTAGAGTACACGAAATTACAGAAAAGTATTATAAAGATGCAACTTATTATAATACAGTTTAATAGAGTACAGCAAAGTAAAAGTATAGTAAAATACAGTACAGTAAAGTACAGACAACACAGTCTAGCACTGTATTTTAAGGTTTATTGCAATTTTACAGTGCATGTTTTGCATTATACGGTACTGTAAAGTACTAAACTTGTAAGGTATTGTCCTACACTATACAGTATTAAACTGCAATACAGTTTTTTTACGTTGTACCGCATATACAGTGTTGTACCGCCCTATACAGTGTTGTAATGCAATATACAGTATTGTTCTGCATTATACCGTATTGTACTACACTATACAGTATTGTACGGCACTATACAGTGTTGTACCGCACTATACAGTGTTGTATTGCAATATACAGTATTGTACTGCATTATACAGTATTGTACTGCATTATACTGTTTTGTACTGCACTATACAGTAATGTACTGCACTATACAGTAATGTACTGCACTATACAGTATTGTACTGCACTATCCAGCAATGTACTTCACTATACAGTATTGCACTGGGCTATGTGTTGTAATGTACAATACAGTAATGTACTGCACTTTACAGTAATGTACTGCACTTCACAGTAATGTACTGCACTATACAGTAATGTACTGCACTATACAGTAGTGTACTGCACTATACAGTAGTGTGCAGCGCTTTACATTAGTACACTGCGCTTTACAATACTGCACTGCTCTTTACAGTATTGTACTGAAGTACAGTACAGTACCGTACAGTATTATACAGTACAGTACAGTACAGTACATAAAGTAACCTGAATTTATCACGTTCTGTAAAGTTTCCTCTCTCTTGACAACATCAAACAACTGAACAAATATTCAACATAAGTTGAAATCTTACTTTTTTACTAAATCCATTTGAAAGTTAAAACATTAGACAACTCAAGATATTAAAAAAACGTAAACGTAAACGTAATTTCAGGTGAAAAAAGATTGGGAAGATAGGGATAATCGACGGCAGAGAAATCCGTGAAGTTGTGATAGAAACTCAGCTGTCTGAAGTAGTAAATAATTTTTGTTATCCCATAAAGTTGTGAAATTAATGTATGTTTATATAATTACCAATGCTGAGTAGAAGAATGGGTGCATCGTTAGACCAACTATGGAGAGAATTAAGAGGAATATATCATACATTAGTTCATACTCACCCAGTATCTACATATTATCAATATCAGTATTTTTATTATCATTGTTATCATTATCATTATCGTTATCATTATCATTATCATTATCATTATCATTATCATTATCATTATCATTATCATTATCATTATCATTATCATTATCATTATCATTATCATTATCATTATCTTTATCATTATCAGTATCATTATCATTATCATTATCTTTATCATTATCATTATCATTATTATTATCATTATCATTATCATTATCATTATCATTATCATTATCATTATCATATCATTATCATTATCATTATCATTATTATTATCATTATTTCGCCGTGTGCGCATAGTGTACAATACACACAGGTTTCATATTAATTAATATATTACAAATTTTAAGTTGAGACAAAAAGTCGTCTTTCTTTTCCACAGTTTAAAAAATACAGATTAAAAAAGTTCATTAGATTTTACCTGAGATAGGGATTTATTAAATGTTCCCATATTCCCCATGATACTGATCAGATGAATACCTACAACAAAAATGTGTTTAAACACAAAAGGGACTGTTTTCGTAATTTAAAAGTAAGTTTGCCCCCTAAACATAAATAATATCCATAGCCCAGAACAAAGAACTTTTTAACCTTGATGTTTACCTGTCATAAAAGTCTTTTTGGACAATAAAAAAATCTCCAAATTCATCGAACTTATAACATAAGATCATAATAAAGAGTTTTTCTTCAAAAAAAATCTAACAGGCATAATAGGCCATTAAGATTACGAAATCTGCATAATAGGCAATACAGATTACGAAGTCTAACGTTAAAAAAAAAACAGCATTTGTATAATTTTGATTT
Organism: Eurytemora carolleeae; assembly: GCF_000591075.1. Taxonomy (NCBI): domain Eukaryota; kingdom Metazoa; phylum Arthropoda; class Copepoda; order Calanoida; family Temoridae; genus Eurytemora; species Eurytemora carolleeae. The sequence continues at coordinate 16,749 of NW_019397138.1, forward strand.
GTAAGCTTTCAACCTACCCTTAAATAGGACTAGAAGTAAACCAAGGAATGAGAGAACTCTGGTCCTAATGATATAACCTACCCTTGAGTAGGACTAGAAGTAAACCAAGGAATGAGAGAGAGAACTCTGGTCCTAATGATACAACCATTCTTAGTAGACAAGCAACCACCAAGCTCATCACAGAGATCTTTGAAGGAATTGTTACTGAAAACAAAATAATTATTAGAACAATTAAATTTACCGTGGAGATAAGTTTTTTTTACATTCTATTGGGACGATCAAGGATAGCTTAGGAACTAGCTTTTTTTTGTAAACAAACAGTGTACTCCTTCTGTCTTGTTAATTTTTTTTCTTAATCAGATTCAAAGACAAGCTGTCATACTGTAGGATTTTTGTTACATTTATTTGTCGTCGTTATAAAATGATTTTTTAAACACCGATTTTTTAAAGTATCCCTCCAAAATGAACAATCTATTAGGATTTTAAAGATTGAATTTGCGCTTTTGCTTGAAAACTCTACACCGTAAAAACATCTCATAGGTCTCAAATGAATAAAAAAATTCTCTACAATACTACATTCTCAGCTCAACTACCATGTCAAGCCATGCACTCCCTTTAAACATTCCATATTCTCCTCTCTTAGTTCTAATAATCCAGGGGGAAAACTAAGAAAATTAATTATTTAAAAATCAATGCACAGCTTTGTATCCTGACTAGTCACTGTTAAGAAAATTCAGTCCCATCCCATCCTGAATGGTTTTAAATATATTTAACTAAAAAAAATGCACTGTGTTTTTTAGTAGTTCCAATCCTTCTCTCTATGTTGAAGTTTGATCAAATCAACACAAGTAAAAAAGTAAGAAACAAATTAGCATTTAAAAAGATTTTTTACCAAGTACAGCCGCAGATAGGAGGAGGAAGGCCCAAATAAGTCCACTTACATAAGGCCCAGGCAAGGACACAGCACCTAGAATAGTGGGTTTATATTTATAACTATTTTCGTACAAACTGTAATAAAGGCAAAATTGAGGAAAACGAGTAAAAAGGGGTTTTTGGCCAAGACAACTAACTCTTCTACACCAAGTTTGCCGTTATGAGCTTTATCAAAATTATTTCGTTAAATACCCTTCTCATAAAGGGACACTGTAGGCAAATACGTTATAAGGGTATTTTTTTGTTTGATCCACCAAAAAACCATTAATTAAATCATTTAAAACCGGATTTAAAACATAGATACCCATACAGGATTAAATTTTAATGACGACCACGAAACTCTTAAAATAGAATAATCTTAAGGCAGAAATTGTCTTCTTGCAAAATGAGCAATTAAGACTGAAGTTTAATTTAAACTTGTAATAATAAAGACTATAAGGATAGAAGGATAGCACTATATGGTTTAGAACTAGGGAACAGTAGAATATTAAATTACCTGTAAATGGATAGAAGGATAGCACTATAAAATAAATGAATAAATGAATAAATGAATAAATGAATAAATGAATAAATGAATAAATGAATAAACGAATAAATGAATAAATGAATGAATGAATGAATGAATGAATGAATGAATGAATAAATGAAAGGATGAATAAATGAATAAATGAATAAATGAATAAAAAATGAATAAATGAAAAAAATGAATAAATAAATGAATATATTTTCCTAAGTTTCTTTTGCCAGTTCATCTCAATAAACATATTCTCGGATTTTGCGAAGAAATCTGAGACCTTAGAACCTTGATCATCCCGTCTTGCCTAAATAATAATAATAATCTAAACTTAGCTGGAAAATATTTTGTATGGATCCTGATAACCACTCTGGACACTTTTGCTTTTCTGCTTACTCCTTTATATTGGCTCTTCAGTTTCTGCAAACGACACTCGGAATTTGATACACTTTTCTGGATCACCAAATAAAGATTTAACTAATCTGCAGATTAAAAAAAGAGGAAATTAATATAATTTGACTGCACTTTGACTGCAACGTGCAAAAATATAAAAAAAACCAGTGATTTCTACATGTTTTTTCTTATTTATGTAATTGAACGGATTGACATCAACTACAGTACAGGATGTCTCGTAGAAAATAGTTTCTCATTTTACTTTAGTTTTACTTTCAAGTCTAACAAATACATGTTGTTCAATTTACAATGTACAGGAAGTCTATGCACGGTTTGCATCTGATATATGTACCTGCATGTACACTTTGCATCTGATATATGTACCTGCATGTACACTTTGTATCTAATATATGTACCTGCATGTACACTTTCTTTTGAGTTTCAGGCGTGAGGTATTCACAGATCTCTGGTATCGGGAAAACTATTTGTTCTGAAAACCAAAAATAATTATGAATTTTAAGAAAACACCATGAATTTTAAGATAAAACCCATGCATTTTAAGAAATAAAACCATGCATTTTAAGAAATAAACCATAAATTTCCAGAGAAAAACCAGGAATTTTAAGAAATAAACCATGAATTTTAAAAAATAAACTATACATTTTAAGAAAGCACCATGAATTTTTAAAAATAAAACCACGAATTTTAAGAAAACACCATGAGTTTTAAGAAACTAGATCCATGAATATTAAGAAATAAACCTTGAATTTTAAGAAATAAACCATGAATTTTAAGAAAACACCATGAATTTAAAGAAAACACCATGAATTTAAAGAAATAAACCATGAATTTTAAGAAATAAACAACGAATTTAAAGAAAGCACCATGAATTTTAAGAAACAAACCTGAGTTTAAAGAAAAAACTAAGAGTTTTAATAAATAAACCATGAATTTAAAGAAAACACCATGAATTTTAAGAAATAAACCATGAATTTTAAGAGAACACCATGAATTTTAAGAATTAAATCATGAATTTTAAGAAAACACCATGAATTTTAATAAATAAACCAAGAATTTTAAGAAAATACCATAAATTTTAAGAAAACATCATCATAAATTTTAAGAAAACACCAAGAGTTTAAGAAATAAACCATGATTTAAAAAAAGGCTAAGAGTTTTCCGATTTAAACTAATTAATACTTAATTAACTAATTTAATTATTTATATTTAAATAAATAATACATTCCATATTTAATTAATAACATACTTGATATTAATTACTAATTACCTAAACTACGATCATATCTGACGACTTCTATTTGGGCAGTGTGGGTGGAATAGAACCCTAGAGCTTCAACCATCTTCATATCCATCATATCCTTAAAATGATAATAATTTTAATATCAATGATTAAAATAATAATAATATTAATATTAATGATTAAAATAATAATAATATTAATATCAATGATGAAAATAATAATAATATTAATATCAATGATTAAAATAATAATAATATTAATATCAATGATGAAAATAATAATAATATTAATATCAATGATTAAAATAATAATAATATTAATACCAATGATGAAAATAATAATCATATTGATTGATATCAATGATGATAATAATAATCATATTGATAATATTAATGATGATGAAAATTATAAGAAAAGATTAACATAATATTTTTTCACATTTTGAAATAATTATTGGTGTTTTTTGACTATGATTTCACAGCTCTAAGGAACAAAAATTGTAGAATTAATACTAATAAAGGAAAAAATGGTTACGATCATGATAATATTTTTAGTGTGTACAAAAAATTTCTAAAACTCGGGGTGCCCCTATTTTCAGTTACTAATTTGAAAAGAGAAAAATAAAACATTTTCAAATCCAACCAAACTGACGAATTATTTTTACATATCAAAGGAAAACAAAATTTAAAAAAATTTAATAATTTTGTTCGACTTACTTGCGTTGGCTGGAGTAGGGCAGATATCTCCTTATTATACAATGCTAGCTGATGACAAAGTATGTAGATGTTATGACCAACAACCTGTACGGTACAACAATACATTAAACTTTGCAGTACAGTAAACTGTTTTTTGAAAATAAGAACCATGCCAGTAAGAACTGAATGGATGTATTGGTATGTATTCCTTGTCTAAAGGGACTGTAAGCCTAATTTCAAGCTGACAATGCACAATTTAAACCATTATTTGAATATTTTTTCCTGCAGTATAGTAATGCGCAAGTCACTTTTGTTGAGAAACCACTGCATTTGAAAATAATCAGATTTGAAAATTGTAAGATTGTATCATAATACTTTATCAGACTACCGTGTGAATCAGGCATTGCCATCTTTCCATTGAATTATCTTAATAACATAAGCAACTGCATAACGATCAATAACATCAATATCAGTATTAACAATAACAATCATGTAAAACATGTAAAACAACATGCACATCAATAACATTAACTAAAACATAAAAAATAACCTCATCAACAAACGAAAACAATATTTACATTAAAATTGTAGCTAAAGCAACCCTAAAGACATTATTGGTAAGAAATAACGATTAATAATATAAAAAAGTAAGTAAAGTCGTTTCCTTTGGTGAAACTCCATTCTCAGGATCCCCAGGATCATCTTCATCCTCATCCAAACTATCTATAGACACAAAATATAAATATATTAAATATGAAACACTGTCTCCGGCAATAACATATCTAATGAATAATAGAAAATGTTCTTAACTTCTGAACTTATTTTAAGAATTTTATTAGCCTATAGCCCCCGTGCACCCTTGGGATTCCTAAAAAATGTAGCCAATTTGGTTCAGCCGTTGGCCTACTTTATCTTGTATATACTAGTTTGGGAACCCAGCAGTGCCAAGGTAACTAAAATTTACTTACGCCATTTACCGACACTTGAACGATTTTACCGGGAAACTTAATTTTCGAAATTAAAGTCGACCCACTCAACTTAGAATCTTTTAACTAATTTAAAAACATTCCCGTGGGCAAAATTCCAAAAATATGACATTCAAGCGCAACGATTGTTCAGTGATTGCCAATTAGGCTACATTATTCAGATCAAAATAAAGTGCGAAGTGCAAAAAAATCCTCCCCCTTATTTATACTTTAAATTCAGAACATTTGGTTCTAAGATATCAGGCCTAAATCAGGAATATCAGGAAAGAGATCTGAAAGCCCCATCCCAGATTGGAGAACCCAGAATATAAGAATAAAAGAAAGATAATTTTAAGGTAAACATTCAGTCCATAACTTTTAAAGTACTAATTTTTCTTTCCTTCAAACAAAACTAGCAAAAAAATAGCTATTTCCTTCACTCTTCAGTTTAAAGTATCAAAAGTGTCATGGCTAGTTCTAGTCATAGAGAATAGAATATATATTAGAGGGGAATTTACTAGAAAAAAGTGTAAAACGGCCATTTTGTTGTACTGTTTCCATACTGCAGATGTACTTCACATATTTATGCTATATAACCTTTTGGGCCCTGGAATATCATTTCATAGAAAATCTAAAATTATTGTTAAAAAAACCAAATTATGAAATAGGCTGGTTTCATAATTGACCAATGATCATTTCACATAGACTCTATGCCTTCCACTTTACAAACGATGATTTTCCGTTTTAACTATAAATCAAATGATGTTTTTTTTCACCTAATTCATTATAAAGTTTATTTAACAGTTTAAAAAATTCAAAATTGAAATGGATAGTCTAGGGAACATACTGTATTAATGTACTCTACTGCATATAATTTGTGAACATTTACATGATTTGTACACTTTGAACTCTCTTTCAGGCTGAAAGGGACTGAAAAAACTCATACAGAAAGATTCTCTAAATTCCCCTCTAATATATATTCTATTCTCTCTGGTTCTAGGGCGGGCTTCTAACTAAACTTTACCTTGATGATAAGCTTTGCAAGCGACTTCTATCAACTGCTTGGGATTCATATTGTAGAGGATTTTCTCGGCTACGTTTTCAGTATCACATATAGTTCTAAATAAGATTTAAAACTGATAAATATATTTCTCATTGTTATTTTATTAACAAATTTTCTGAACATATTTTGTCATGGGTTTTTAAACAATCAAGATTTTGTGATGTCTGTTGATCTTTTTAAAAACTTACGTTCTTTATTTCGACTTTTCATATTTCAATCGATAATATTTTTATGAAATAATTTCAAGATTTGGTTACCTGGATTCCATGATGGCAAGAAGAAGCTTAGAAGCGTTGTTCTTGAGTTCAAGAACAAGATCCATTCTTGTTTTACCAAGAGGGTTTATGTCATTCAAGATCAGAGCTGTTATTATTCCCAGACCATTAGATTCATGGGTCGCGATACAAGCCTACAAGTAGAAATATTTGAATGCAGTTTGAATTAAAATTCATTCGGCGTCTAAAGATATCATTTATAGATAGGGGGTTGAAAGTAATTAAAGACGACTCAAGATTTTTTTTTTCAATTTTAAAATATCAGCATTAAAATAATCAGGGCATGTTTTGTCCAAGCTTAAAGGGACTGTAAGCACAATTTCAAGTGACCCTCTGTGCAAATATGTCAATGCCCGATTCACAACGGTACCATTAAAAGTTTTGTCTGATGAATTATGCATTAAATATTAACATTTCCAATTTCGAAAACTGGTCTCTATTATATTGCAAGAAAATTGGACTATATTGCAAGAAAACTGGTCTATATTGCAAGAAAACTGGTCTATATTATATTGCAAGAAAACTGGTCAATATTATATTGCAAGAAAACTCGTCTATATTGCAAGAAAACTGGTCTATATTGCAAGAAAACTGGACTGTATTGCAAGAAAACTAGTCTATATTGCAAGAAAACTGGTCTATATTCCAAGAAAACTTGTCTATATTGCAAGAAAACTGGTCTATATTGCAAGAAAACTGGTCTATATTGCAAGAAAACTGGTCTATATTGCAAGAAAACTGGTCTATATTCCAAAAAAACTGGTCTATATTGCAAGAAAACTGGTCTATATTGCAAGAAAACTGGTCTATATTGTATTGCAAGAAAACTGGTCTATATTGTATTGCAAGAAAACTGGCCTGTATTGCAAGAAAACTGGACTGTATTGCAAGAAAACTGGACTATATTATATTGCAAGAAAACTGGTCTATATTGCAAGAAACAAATAGGAATTATCAAACTTTATACTTTTAAACCTAAAAAACGACATTAGTATCACACAATTGATTATATTAAGATTTTAATATTATATCTGGCATTGCCATCTTAGCATGGAGGATCACTTAAAACTATGCTCACAGTCCCTTTAAAGAGACTTTCCACCTCATTTCGAGTTCTGACCCTTTATTTAGCGATTTAGCAATACATGTCCATTGACCCTTTATTTAGCAATTTAGCAATACATGTCAATTGCACAATTCACAACGATAGCCTCTCACACTTTATCTGAGTATTTCTTTCTTAAAAAGGAACTGATTAGACCTAATTTGGATGACCCTCCAGTTTTAATGGTTTAGTTTTACAAAGATTTGTTTCACCAATAATTAATAAGATAATTATGTTTTTTTTCTTTGAATTCTTTCAATTGTACATAAGGAACTTGCAGACTTTTGCTTCTGAGACAATGAAAGAAAATTGTAAGAATTTAACACATTTTAACCAAAAAAATCATATTTTCTACATAAGTCATCAAATAAAGGTTCCGCTGTGAAATAGGCAGTTCCTTCTGAAAAGGAGGATTCCTTGACGTAACGTCTTTTACAGTTTTCAGGAGATGTGAGATTTCTTTGATTTAAAAATAAGCTGCCATACACTTCTTAATAACCTCACCTGATTTTCATAACAAGGTCCCTGGCAGTACTCTGTCAATGTTTCCATAATTTGATTAATTATTCCAACATTATTCTCGTTAATATATAATCCTAAATATTAAATGTCGGATAAGCTTCATTATTCAAAAACCGTCGAACTCAAGAAAATTTCAATTCTAACACAACTTCTTTTTCCGGGAAGCAATAGAGATAGTAATAATAATAATTCTATAACAGACTTGCCTTTCCTTCTTGGTGTAAAATTTAAACTAGTGGAGTTATGAGTTAGCAAAAAAAACATTGACTCTCTGTCCATGGATAATTACAATGGACGTGAAAATGTTTTCAAAAAGAAAGATTACCTAAAAGTCCAAGTCCGCCAGTTGTACTTCCACAAATACAGTCTGAAAATAAGATTTAATGAACAATAAAACACATATTTCATACTTTACTATTGCTGATTTCAAATAAAAACAATGAAATTTGAATGAATAAACCTGAAGCTAGGAATGTGAATATAAAAAAATGGGGAAAGGAACTGAATTTTTGCCACAAACTCAACTTTTCTAATCCCTATATCGTTGCAACCCGATGTTGTAGACCTTTACTATTTGAAATATGAAAGATAGCAAAAATTTAAGATTTGGAAAATTTAAGTTTGTTGCGAAAACTTGTTAACTTGATATTTCTATGCAAGATTTGTATCCACTATTTAATAGTAATGATTAAACAGTAGAAACCAGAAAACAGTAGAATTATCATCGTCTTTTATTCTTTTTAATTTGTGTTTTGCAACAGATTCATTAAAAAAAGTGGCTTAAAATCTTTTTTAACAAAGACAGATTACAAAATTTATTTCTGCATTTCACGACATATACATATATACATACATACATATATACATCTCTGTTTGTTGTCACTGACCTAGTAGTATGAGGGTTTCTGAAACTAGATTGTATTTAGTTTTATTATTCTGATCTCGGAGAAGGTTTTGAAGGAACTTATTGTGGTTTTCACACAACAGCTGCAGAAACCTAATTAGAAACATTTTTAACAATGTTTTTTAACAATCCCCCCCCCCCCCTAGATTTAATATAAGACAGATTTATCGATACATGTTTTTAATGCAGAATGCATACAATCATTTGTCCAATCTTGTTTTCTGGCTGTCCTGTTTGATTTCTGCATTCTGGACTGTGTGTGTACTGTGTAATATCAAGTGACCCTCCATGCAAAGGAGAGAATGCCCAGTTTACCAACGGTACTCATACAAGCTTTGTCTGATCAAGTAAAAATTAGATATCCATGTTTTTGTTTTTTAATATTTTCAATTGTGTTTCTCTGCAAAAATAACTTGCGCATTTCTTGCTTTTATAAAAAATGCAGAAATTCACACAAATAAACAAGGTTCGAGTCTGAAAAACGACTGTGTCTTTGACATTTTTGATCAGTTTAAGGGTTTAAGGGTACCCATTTTAGATAAAAGTTTTCTCTCTATGCATTAAGGGTCACTAAAAAATAAAAAAATAAAGCCCTGCAGGTGCGGCGTGCTTCCCCCGCCCTCAATGTACAAACATAAGTTTTTTCTCGTAATTTTGGAAATCCCCGATATTTCTAAAAATTTAAAAGATTTTCTCTGAACTCGACACTCTAGTTAATGTAGATCTACCTTAGAATAGGTTGCATTACAACAACCTTAGTAGACAGCTGATTCTCCTCATCCTTCTCTCTACTTCTCTCAACCTGAAAGGGAGTGTTCGGGAAAAATGAAAGGCTTATAATGTGGAAAAAATTAACGATGGTGATCGCTACTATCTGTTGCGTCCTCAAGGAGCAAATTAATTGTTAAAAACGACTCATACAAAAACAGAAAGTTGTAACATTCGACTCGAATCGGAGAAAAAATCACTTTAATTTCTCAACAAATCTTTCAGATATTATACAACCTATAATCAACGATAATTTTTCAACGCATTCCTATATAGTGGAGAATTCATAATATATTTTTTTAATGATCTGAGAGTGAGCTACTTTTGAAAACATTTATTCCTGTTTCGAGAAATTTTGATAATGAAGACGACAGTTTCATATTTTTCAGGAATGTTCGAAAATCCAGCGCCAGCAGTGAGCCGTGAAAACAAGTTGTGAACTAAATATTATTTATAAAAAAACATTGACATAGAAATTGAAGGGACTGCGCTTTACCATAGCATAGGAATTAAAAGGATTGCTCTCAAAATTAACATAAAAATTAAAGGAATTGTTCTCAACTTTAACAAAATCATATTTAGAGGGATTGTTCTTCTCCTAAAATGAATTAACTGAACAGTCCCTTTAAGACTAGTTTCTGACCTTCTCTGCTAGTAGATCTTCTAGTCCTGGTGTAAGGGGAGGAAGAGCTCTACCATCTCCTCCCCGGATTGCAGAAAATGCTGACTGAGTGCTGAATTAACTGTGGTCAATACTAATGAATTCTAAATCTGTTCATTACACGCTAAGTTGGTTTGAGTCAATGCCCTTTATCGGTGAGTCAAATATTATTTAAATATTTTCCCATATTTGCACATTAGTTGTGCATTTCGATATTAAAATTTTACAGGTAGCTTTTTTTCTTAGAAAAACAAGGTTTTGATGACATTCCTTTATATTGTTTCGGACCGCAAATATACTAAAGATGGCAATCAATATCAATGAAAAGTTTTTGTATTTGTTTACTTTTTAATGTCTTAATTTTAGGTTGCGTTGCAAAGATTATAGTTTATTTTTTACCTTTTTTCAGTCAGAATTTAATTTAAAAGGCCCTTTTTCACATTATTGTGAGATTCCTTTATAAAAGGTTGGTGAAGGGGGTTGTTTTTAAATTTTTCTTTATATACCTTATACCTGAAACAAACTATGTGAATTGTCTGGGAGGGGGCTTGTTTACACCTTATTGTTGTCTAATTCTATTTCAACTAGGTTTTCAAGGCGCTTCACGCTCATCTTTTATTTCAATTCAAGAGTTTCTCTTTGTATACAAAAGCCAAAAAAGTTTTGCGGATTTTATAAAACAAAAATTTCGTGGATTCTTAAGATTTAATAAAAATAGAATTTTGTTGGAGGCTAATTTTTGAATTTTTTTTCATTCATAAACCTTTCTTGGAGACAGACAGACAGACAAACAGACAAGCAAAGTATATATATATAAATATAGATTCCTGTCAGAATTAATTCAAAAAGTTGTGGATAGGGGTTCTAAAAAAGACCCCATTTAACCTCATTTTTGTCTGATTCTATTCTTAAAGGCTGAAGAAATGGAGTTGTTAAAAATTCTTATTTATATACCTTATACCTTATTTTTTATTAACGATGTAAATATGTCTTGAACGGGGGCCGGGCTTGTTTAATTCTATTTGAAAAGGGTTTCTGAAAAAAAAACATATGTTAATGTTTACCTTATTGCTGCCTGGTCCATCTCCTCCCGACCCTCCTCTGTCAGAACAACATGACCGTTCATCAACCGCCTTTTCCTCTTCGCCTTAACATTAACAACCAAAAATGAAAAAATAAAAAAATAAAATATATTTTTTGGCATAAATTTCTGGGGAAATGAAAGAACATTAAATACTATTATTACTACGGTGACTGCTGTGAAGGTATTAAATCTTCATCTACAATTTTATTTTTTTTTTCTCAGAAAATTTTCTCTTTTTAAATATTTTACGAAATGTTGAATGCCTCTAAGAAATTGCACTAAAAATAAAGTTTCTACTCCCGTTAAAAAGTAAAGCTTTTTACTTTAATCTAGCAGCTAATGATTGAAATTCATCCATCCCACTAGAAATCAATGAATTCCTCATATCTTCTTTTTTTTCTCTAAATATTTACATTTACTGACCTTCTCAATCTCCTTTGTGCCGTCTTTGACCTCCTCCCTACTGGTCATATCTGACGTGTTGACCGTCACAGAGCTCTTGATTTCTTGCTGAGCCTCCTAACAAGCAACATTCTTTATATATTATGTCATTGTAATTTAAAGAGTGGTATGCACGATTCCCAATGATATCCTTTAAACTCCATCTCATCAATATCTGGATGATATTGCCGTTGTTCTGGTTTGAAAAGTGTTTAATTCAGACAAATTCCTCAATTGTTACTGTAGAAAGAAAATCTGCTAGTCCCTTTTGTGAAAATAATCAATGTGTAAAAAAATTATAACAGAAATAATTCATTCATTCTCGATGAGACTAAGACTTAAAGGCACAGTCTTGAATCTATTCATGAAAAATCACTCGAAATTAAGTCCTCAGGCCTTTTTATAGTATGAGTTTAAACTAAGAAGATATACAATTACGAAAAACAAAAAGTGGTTGAACAACAACAGATAGTTGAACTATTACTGATAGTTGAACTAGGACAGATAGTTGAACTAGTACACATAGTTTAACTAGTACAGATAGCTGGACCGCTTCACTAGCGTGGCAGTGAGTGTTTAAGGTCTAGGTTTAATAAATTTAGAAATGTTGTAAGTAAAAATCTGCCAGTAAGTTTTATGAATTAACACAGTATAATGAGCCAAGTATGAATTAGATATTATAAAAATAAATTTTCAAGTTTCTGTAATGGCGGTTTTATTTTGTTTTTTTTGAAGTAGGGGGCGTTGACATAAAGACAAAAAGACAAAAATTTACATACTTCCAAAATCACAATCAAATATTAAGAGCATTTAAAACATAAAAACTACCTTTATTTTATCAAAGAAGACCTTAAAGAACGCCTGACTGGTATCTCCTAGCAATTTTTCAATGATAAATTAAAAGTTTCAAATCTTGAAGATGATGAATTTTGCTAACAGCTACCAAGTTGACTATGGAGTTTCAGCATAAAACTTTCCTATTGCTATTACTTTTTTATAACAGGTTCCAGCACACGACCAAGAGCCATGACGCCATATATAAACAGCCATTAATTACAACTTGCCAATCATATTTTAAATAGTAAATTATGGATACTTCCCCGATGGGGTTTGATAAATCAAAAATTTAAAGATTTGAAGATTAGAAGATCTTTGTAAAATGTAAATATAGTAAACATAAAAAATATTTATTCCAGACAAGTCTGCAATTTATATCAAACGTTTTGTGTAATTTTATAACCGTCGCTAAAAACAAATAATAATTTTAAAAATAATTTGAAAATTTTAATTTCTTAATTTTTTTCCTGAGCGAAGTTTTGTGTAGAGAGATTTTTGAATATCCATGTTTCCTCCTTCTAGTAGCGCAATTCCAAATTCTACAACTTCTAAAATAAAATAAAAAAATAGTTATTATGCTTTAAAATTATTTAATTTATCATTATGTGAAATTTGACCTGTAAATATTCTAGGGCTGGACGTAGATTTTCCAGATTTTATTACTAAATCCACTATCAGAGAACTTGAACCCTAAACAATCGTACTCTATGGAAAACACATTGTACACAATGAACCTTACTAAGAATGACATTTTCGGCAGTGTACAAAAGAAATTTTACTCGATGAACCTGGTTATTAAAATGAAACTGTACACAAATAATGTGCTTCAAGTACCTGTACCAGTTTAAAAAAATGACATACTCCATGAACCTGGTTATCAAGATGACACTGTACGGAGTAAAGTGATTCATGTTAAGTGTACAATTGTTATATACTCCATAAACCTGACTGGTTATCAATATGACACGGTATAGTGCAAAGTGCTCTATGTTAATTGTAAAATAATAGTCTACTCCATGAACTTGGCTATCAAGATGACGTTATATTGTGTAAAGTGCTCTATGATAGGTGTACAAGAATACTGTACTCCATGAACTTGGCTATCAAGATGGCACTGTATAGTGTAAAGTGCTCTTTGGTAGGTGTACAAGAATACTGTACTCCATGAACTTGGCTATCAAGATGGCAGTGTATAGTGTAAAGTGCACTATGATAGGTGTACAAGAATACTGTACTCCATGAACTAGGCTATCAAGATGGCACTGTATAGTGTAAAGTGCTCTATGATAGGTGTACAAGAATACTGTACTCCATTAACTTGGCTATCAAGATGGCACTGTATAGTGTAAAGTGCTCTTTGATAGGTGTACAAGAATACTGTACTCCATGAACTTGGCTATCAAGATGGCACTGTATAGTGTAAAGTGCTCTATGATAGGTGTACAAGAATACTGTACTCCATTAACTTGGCTATCAAGATGGCACTGTATAGTGTAAAGTGCTCTTTGATAGGTGTACAAGAATACTGTACTCCATGAACTTGGCTATCAATATGACACTGTATAGTGTAGAGTACTCTATGATAGGTGTACAAGAATACTGTACTCCATGAACTTGGCTATCAAGATGACAGTGTATAGTGTAAAGTGCTCTATGATAGGTGTACAAGAATACTGTACTCCATGACTTGGCTATCAAGATGACACTGTATAGTGTAAAGTACTCTATGATAGGTGTACAAGAATACTGTACTCCATGAATTTGGCTATCAAGATGGCACTGTATAGTGTAAAGTGCTCTATGATAGGTGTACAAGAATACTGTACTCCATGAACTTGGCTATCAAGATGACGCTGTATAGTGTAAAGTGCTCTATGATAGGTATACAAGAATACTGTACTCCATGAACTTGGCTATCAAGATGACACTGCATAGTGTAAAGTGCTCTATGATAGGTGTACAAGAATACTGTACTCAATAAACTTGGCTATCAAGATGGCACTGTATAGTGTAGAGTGCTCTATGATAGGTGTACAAGAATACTGTACTCCATGACTTGGCTATCAAGATGACGCTGTATAATGTAAAGTGCTCTATGATAGGTGTACAATAATACTGTACTCCATGAACTTGGCTATCAAGATGGCACTGCATAGTGTAGAGTGCTCAATATTAATGTACTCCATGAACCTGGTTATCAAGATGACACTGAACTTGATGAAGATTCATCTGCGCTCTCAACAGCTTCTTACTTCCAGGACCGTGACTAAAACTGTAAAAAAGGAATATAAGAATAAACAAACAATATGAGCTAAATTATGAATTTAATGTCGCTTAAATTAATTGATTTATAATTAAGTTTGAAAACAAAATGGCCGAAACTATGGTTTAAATGTCGTCTTAAATTAAATAGTTTATGATTAAGTTTAGAAACAAAATGGCAAAACACTATGAATTAAATTTCGTCTTAAATTAAATAATTTATAATTAAGACAAAATGGCCGAAAACTATGAATTCAATGTCGTCTTAAATCCAACCTGGCGGGCAAATGAAGGTTGTTGTTACATTGCATTGGAGGAAGAGGTATCTTTCCAAAGTATCGATTCAAAAGAGAGGTTCTGTAAAAAGAGCAGCTTATAAGAAGCTAAGACAAATAATTAGAAGATAATAAGCAAACAGAAAGGGAGAACAATGAAGGAATCTTAAGATTCTATTCTTTCTAGGCTTTATCAAGACCAAATTCAACCTAAATTTCTTGTCTCACACCAACATTATTTAAATCAAATCAGATTTTTAGGGATGCCCTTCTTTCCGTCTACCGACATTTAAAGTACATTTACTTAATCAAGAATGAAGTTTGAGTTCCATTTTAACCTAGTACATACTTTAGAAACCAGGTTCCAGGATATATGCAATAAAATTTTCAAAAAAGCTTTAAACTGCTTTTTCCTGAGTAGGTCCCCTTTGTCCCCGTATTCCGAGTCTGAGGACATCATGTCCTTCAAGGTCTGCAGGATCTGGACGCAAAGACGGTCCTGCTTGTCCTCTAAACCAACCAATATTTTTGATTAACAAAAAATTGAACTTGTATCAAATTAACCGCTCTAATAGCTGATAGTACCTCGAAAAAGAGACTTTAAGGATTATTTTTACAAAAAGTATTCAATAAACTTAATGTTACAGAAAATAATTACAATAACAATTTTGTTCATGCTTCGTTCTACACTTCGCCTTAATACTCTCAAAGTTTTTAAATTCTCCTTATGTTTACTTCATTAAGTTTGTTAAACTGTTTTGTATTATAATATTGATTGCCTAGAAGAGCTGCTGTATGATTGATAAGACGACGAATAAATCCACCGTTCTCACATTTACGACGGGGATCAGGACCTGACACAAGTATAAAGGAGTTAGTTAAAGTGAGTGTTCGCGAAAATTTAAAGGGTTATACGCTAAACCCGAATAAAATTTGGAATCAAATGACATTTTTTCCAAGATTTATTTTTAACATGTTTCTAATTCGAAGATTGGACAAATGAGAGAACAGGAATCTACAAATTTGACCAAAAAACTAAAAGATCATTTATATTTTATTTACTAAAATATCCTCATTGGTGAATTTTCTAGTCTTTCTATCTTTACAACAGTTGTTTGTTTCCGCATACTGATGGCTCTGCCAGAACAAATGGTTAAGTTTTGAAGAGTTATCTGGCTTACACTCCCAGGTTGCAAAGATGCAACAATTTTTAACATTTATTTATGAATTCTAATTCTGTAGACCTACGCATTGCAAAAATGTAGAATTGCTTTAAATTTTCATGAATAAGATTTAGTTTAGATAGAGTAGGATAGCTTGTTTTCTATTTACTCAAGATGAGATTATTGGTTTTAAACATTTAAAACATTTAAAGTTCAGAAGAGGTCTAGATAATTTTCACATTTGAAATAAAAATAGCTTTTTCGGCTTTAATGCTTCTGAAAAGTAACAAGGTAACATTAAATTACACATTTTAGAGAATAAAAAGTAGAAAATAAACCTGTAGGGAAGAGAAGTTCAGGTCTATAGAGTACATCTACCAGTACAGACACCTCAGCCTGCAGTACAGTACAATTAATAATATTAAGGTTTAAAGGGTACATCTACCAGTACAGACACTTCATCCGGCAGTACAGTACAATTAATAATATTTAGTTTTATAGAGTACATCAACCAGTTCAGACACCTCAGACTGCAGTACAGTACAATTAATAATATTTAGGTCTATAGAGTACATCAACCAGTTCAGATACCTCAGCCTGCAGTACAGTAAAATTAATAATATTAAGGTTTATAGAGTACATAAACGAACCAATATCTAGGCATAGCCATTAGCCAGCTGCTTTTATATGCGAATTACTTTCTAAATAACAAAAGACCAAAAACTAATAAAAACACAAATTTAGCTGAAAAATAACAAGCGCAGTCTTTAATTTTTAAAGTTAAAAACTTGAACTAAGCAGAATGGTTGGAACAAATTTGAATGTTGATAATTAAATATTATTGTTGATTATTTGGGTTTTCCAATATTTTTCAATATCCCAATATGAAGACTACAAAAGAATTATAAGGACTCATTATTAAACTAAGCAAATGACAATATTTCGATATTTTTTACCATTCACAAGTAAAAAATAAATAAATATTACCCTCAACTCAAGCCCACGTAAAATCTATAATCGAACTAACTATAATATCATAATTATCATTTAAAGGGGGCATTAACGTTACAATGTGTCATGGGGGGTTGATAGGTGGGGAGGAGGGGTGGGGGGGTCCCAAGTTGCTTCCATCTTTAAATTATCTCATTACTTAAACTGTTTCAACTAAATCAAATATTTCGAAATCTTAATTTAATAAAGTATGACCTGCACTAAGGGTTTCAGATGATCCTCTAGCACTGACACAATATCATGCAATCCTTCTACTCATTCTCATTCTCAACATGTAGAACATTTTGATCCAAGCTCACATACATACTGTGGGGCACATAAAACTGTGCAACAGGAAGACGATCAAGTGAATGATTGGTCCTAGTTCAATGACCTAGAAGCATTGCAAATGGCACAAATCTTTCTGCTTTGACGCTTTTTAATCCTTTCCCTAGAGGTTATTTCAGTTATCACAAAATTGTGACAAAATTTTGACGTTTTGAAAAAAGACAAGCAAACAGAAATATATATTATAATCTCTTTTTGTCTGTCCAATCATAACTCAAGAACCCTTTGACCGATTAGCCTCAAATTTTAATTGGGGAACTCAGAGAATCAAAGGATATTTCTAGCTTGGTTTTGAGATTTTAAATTGAGTGGGTTGGCTTGTATGGGGATAAATGGCTAAAATTTTAATTTACGACCAAGCGCGGGTAAACGGCGGGAGTAACTACGAGTTCTCTGGGCCACGACGGGTTCCCAAGCTAGTATATATATTATATATATATAAAAATGATAATAATGAGGAGTATGTTCCTATAACAGTTCTGTTCATCCTTATATGTAGAGCAGTAGATGTCATCTCTCTTTTAGGAGTTCTTGTCGCCTAAAGAAGAGAAATTATGCAACTTCAAACCTATATTTATAATCCTGAAATTAAAAGTTTCTTATATTCATTGACGAGAACCATAAAGACATCAAAGAGGCAAGACAACATTTTTATAAAGTTATTTAACTTTTTGTGATTTAAACATTTGGAATTTTAAAAAAATCATTTATGTTACACAAGAAACCAACATTTTCTATTTTCACTTTTCAAAAAGAATTCATGGATATTGGATATCTCATTCTTGGCAAAGCTTTTTTGGATAAAAAATGGAGGGTCACTTATAATTTACTTCCAGGTCATTTAAATAAAAAGTCTAAATCCTTATTTTGAAGTTTTTTACCTGTAACCATTTACTGGTGGTTTGTCTAGAGATAATCTGAGCTTTGGTGAACATTGTGGCAACTTGAATATCTAGATCCGAGGGAATAGCAATAACCCTGTACAGTTTACATATAGGTATGTAAAATGTGTTCTTTTACTGGATGCTTAAAGATTGTTATCATATTTACAGTGGCCAATAAATTTTTAGAATGGGAGGCGACTTTTCAAAAATCTAATCGTATTTGATGTGATGGAAAAACATCATATTAAGTGAAATTATGTGTTTGCAAACGACAGAATTACCATTTTCAATTTTACTGGATTAAATAAAATAATATATAACTAAATTGAGACAAACAGTCGTCTTTTATTCAAGTTTTATGAGGTACAATTTTTTTAACAGCTGATATTGAATTAGAACATGTTTAAAGCATCTTCAAAGATGAAAAAACCGGCATCAACATATATACAAACTTAATCAGTTTCCATGAAAAAAAATGAGAAAACGACAGAAATTTTAACTTCGGAAAGCTATTTTAGAAAAGCAATCAGGAAAAATCCCTATCGTTATGCAGTTTTTTGGATTTTAAATCTTAGATTTAAAAATTAAGTAAACAATTCTAGCACAAGAATTTACTAGAAGCTTAAACTAAAAATTTAAATATAAAAAAGAGAACTTGTAAATGCGTCTGAAACTACTATACCTTGCTTTTGCAACATCAGCTAATGTTTTAATGCAGTTCTCTACAGCAATCCGTTGATCTGTACCTAACCATGAACACTGGGATACCCTGTACACCGATTCATGACGTAAGTTGTACCACATTGTATATAATTTAAATCTTATAAAAGTTTTAGTAATTTTACGTTAAACCCGATTTCTAGAGACGTCTATTCAACCCAAAATAGCCTGAGACACCACCTCAATTTTTTCATCGAGATACTTATCTATAGCATTTCGTAACTTTTTGGAAAGCTCCTTGGGCTCTACTTAAATAACCAGCATTACAAAATTTGCAAAAAATCCCCAAAATCCACAAGGATTGTAGGTAAGCAAAACTAACTTTAAAGGGAGAGACTGACTTTGCATGATAGTTGAGTTGAGTGCAATATGGTAAAGAAAACTTTAAGGATTCATTTGGTACCAATGAGACATTTCTACGGTGTACAATTTTTAATTTTTTTAAAAAGTCGCTTGTAATATTTTAGCAGTTGTCCTAGCCAGCAGGAGAAACGTTTTTTACAATTCTTAAATAAAATTGACAAAGCGTGTAACTATAGTTGCATGTATACAAACATGTTGAGATAAACAATAAACTTTTATCATAGACAATATGTTATTAAAATTCATTTTAAAATCTCGCAGGTTTTCGCTAATTTTTTCAACGGGGTCGCTTGTTGGAGATTTTCTTTATTTTAATTGTGAAGTGGACATTTTGAAGATTCAGCGAATAAATTTATAAAAACAGAAACGTTAATATTAATAATGAAATAGTCGTTTCTACAGTTCTACGGTTCTACGGTTCTACGGTTCTACGGTTCTACGGTTCTACGGTTCTACGGTTCTACGGTTCAACGGTTCTTCAAACCCATTAAAATCAATCTTTATTAGGTAAAACTTGAATCTCTTCTTCCTCCGCAATGGCTAAAAATAAAAGGCAAACATTTGGCACATAATTCAATTTTCACTATAATTAACCAAAAAAGATTGAAGTTCTATAAACTCGAAATTATTTGCGGCATTCTACACCAGGAATATCTGAAAATGCTCGTAAAAAAAGGTTAACATTTTTAACAACATTAAACTTAAAAACTTCAATTCAATTGAAACTTTATTCGATTTACTAAAATTCGATATTTCAGTTATACCTTTAACGTGGCCCGATTCTTTAAAAATAGTTTTATCTGAGAGAATTAGACACTTAAAAAATAATATTGAAAGGACTAGGATTTCGAGGTGGCTTGGACGAGAGATTGTTGTGGTTGGCCTACCTCCCCTTTGTCAGCTATTCATGTGTAAAGTGGCGGGAAACCCCACTCAAACTGTCCAAGAGTTTAAGATTAGAAAAAGACCTAATTTTTTTAAAGGAAATCAGCCTACAATATTTGTGAAAATTAAACTTGAAAACTTTAATTTAATTGAAACTTTTTTTCGATTTACAAAAATTCAATATTTCATTTATGCCCTAACATGTCCCGATTCTTAAAAAATAGTTTTATCTGGGAGGACTAGACACTGGAACAAAATAATGTTAGAAGTACGAGGATTTCGAGGTGGCTCTGAGGAGAAAATAAGGAGAATGTGGCTCGGACGAGAAAATGTTGTGGTTTGCTTTCCTCCCCTCGTTCTACTATGGCTTTCATAAATAATTTCTATTAAGAAATATGTTCCGAAACAGCAAAATAATTTTTTTTACAGGTTTTGGCCAGGTTATTTTAATAGTAAAAAACGCTTCTTTCGCTTGCTGAAATAGCTGGTGAAATATTACAAAAAAAATTGTAGACCGTAAAAATTACTAATTGGTATTGAATGAATCCTAAAGTTTCACTTTCAGCTCAAATACCATGCATAGCCGGTCTCTCCCATTAAGAAATTATTTTAACCTCTGAACTATCTAAAATTATCTAAAGTCATCATTAAATCGGTTTCCTGAATGCCGCACCAAGAAGTTGAACGAACACGCTCTGTCTGGTCTGAACTGTTGTGGACTGGTCCGAGTACGGAGACTTGAAGAATGTGGTAATAATTTCTAAAAATAATCAAATTGTAAAATAATAAAGTTAAATGAAAAGATCTGACCCCCACCCACCTAATTGGGAAATTATTTGTCAAATCTGATTCTTAAGGGTTCAGATGATTGCTTTACACCCAGATGGTTAAACCTTATAGACAGTAAAGAAGCCAGCTGAACTAGTGTTACAAACATCAAACCCAGAACTCTAGTTTGCACTGCGAACAGTAGATATAATAATAATACTTATAGTAATAATAAAAACAATGTTAAACTATTAACCATCATTTCGAAGGCCAAGTCCCCTTCAGAAATAACCCCCAAATATCGGAATTAGTGTAACAATGACACAAGCTTAGTGTGAATTAATATGCCAGGGCTAGCTACCAATGAAAAAAGTTACTCCCCAGTTGGAACACCAACAGTAGCCTAGACCAGTTCAGAATCAGAACAGAGCTGTCAAGATAATTATTAATATATTATTAATATTATTCGTAAGTTTTATAAAATCACCTTGTCTTCCTAGAGTTTAGTTGCTAAAGCTAAGATCTTTACCAAACAGAAGTTTCACCCAGAGGATAAACTGTAATTTAATATTGACAACAACCTGTTAAAGTGATGGTAACATAGGTTTCTAGGGCTGTGTCTGCATGTTTCCTGTCATGGGTAGCATTGGAAACAATGGCCATGTCGAGTAGAAAGGACCTGAATATAAAATCATATATTTTAATCAAAAAAAAGACCAGATTACAACAGGATAGGGGAGAGGAAATGTCCTCCCCCCCCCCCCCAACCCTTAGGTTGAATATGAAACTTTTGAGTTTTGAACCTCCAAATATTGTTGTTCTTTTCAACTTTAAACATCAGTTAAATCAACAACAATGTATCTGCTTCTTTAAAGTTAAAAAATAAAGTATTGATTGATAGTAAAACGGCGTACCTTTCAAAAAGCTGCCACATGTGGTGTGAAGTATATATTTCCTTCATCTCAACCTCAGTATCAATATAACAATGGGTCAGAAAGTTCACATAAGCATCCTTCACCTCAGGTATTGTGTCCTAGAAAATAAAAAATTTTTAAAGCAGTGATAAAATAACATGAAAATTGTAGCGGAGCCATATAAACTTTTGTATCTTTCTTTCATTCTTTTCACAGGAAAATTATTTATTGTAAGTTAAAAATTTTACATTTGTAGACAGATCTTAAAAACCTTTCACAATTATTTAGATTTGAAATGGTTAGGCTCTACTTTCGTAGCAGGCCTTAGAAGAATCTTTCATTATAAGCCTATTGACGGGTTACTGCTATTCATATACATCCCAGTTCTATTTTGAAGTAAGAATCTGGTAAATTATGGATCCAATGAACAAGGCAAGAAAAATCCTCCCCAAAAACTGAATAACCTTTTGTCTGCAAGTTTATTTACTGCTAAGCAATGCAGAAAAAAAGAAAAACTAATGTTCAAATGAAAAAACTGAGCTATTGATTTATTAATTAGATAATAAAAATGACTATGGCATACTATTTAATGTTGTTTAAGCTTTCAATTCCTTATTTCAATTAAAAACCCAATAATCAAAAAAACCTGGGGGGCAATGAAGCTTTTGAGCAAAGTATCAGTTTAATAAAAACGGTCGGAAAGAATGCAACTTTTAAAAGCTTGTAGGAATTTTCTTCAAATAGCAGCATTTGCACTACTTTTATGGCAAATTGGTAATGCTTTAGTCAAGTTCATTTCCAATCCTACGGTAACATCAACCTCCTACAAAAATATTGAAAGTATCACACCACCTCTGATTACAGTTTGTCAGATTGGGTAGTATGATTGGAAAAAAGCTGAGGAACTAGGATATCATCTACAAATGAATTTTTTAAAAGGAGTGTTTACTGCAAAGAATGGGATTACTTGGGGTGGTAAGGACAATCTTACTTTTCATGAATCAATCAGGCTTTTATTTAAAGCAGAAACAAAAAACATTCTTGTTCATGAAACAGTTAAAAAAGAGGAAAGATTTATCATTCCCTATGGCCATTGTTTAGACCTACACAACACAAGTATGAACAAGGGTGATGGTGCAATTCGAGTACAGATAAAAAAAGGGAAATATCGTATGTACATTACAGATCCTGCAATGGGTCTTTACTACAAAATATCTGAACCATCCATGGTTGGGGATATAATACAATTCGACACTGAGTTTAATAGATCAACTATCAGCAAAATAAATTATTTGATAAAGGTAGAACAAACTTTATTGGATCCCACTAAACCTGGAGAAGAGTGTTCTAGCTATGATGAATATAATACTTTCAAATCCTATGCAGAATGCATTTACTCTGAGCATGTCGCTAAAGTGTTTCCTGAATTAGGCTGCAATATCCCCTGGATGTCACAAAATGATACTTGCCAAGGTTTTATTAATTATACATACAGCCCGGAAACAAACAAATATTTACGTGACATCATATACTATTCAGCAACCGCATTGAATTTACCCTCAACATCTTGCAAAGTTCCCTGTGATAAGTTAAGTGTGACTTCAAAGTACCTTAGTACTACTGAAACTATCAATGGCATAAACAGTTTTAATCTTCACTTTGACCCAACTATCAGAGTTAGTGAAAGCATATCTCAGTACAATGGTTTTGATCTGACAGTTGAAGTAGGAAGTGCACTAAGACTTTGGCTTGGATTGTCTGCCATTGGACTCTTTGATTACATGATTGAAATAATACAATTTTGTCTTAACTTTTGGAAAACAAAATAATGCTTTTAGTTCTGCTACCACCAACTGTAAACTGTAAGGCCAGCACACTGCCAAATTTAATATTTCCATCAGCACCACCTTTAGGCTACTAAAAACTAACCTATCAAATTTATTAGCTACCTGCAGACACATGAAAAAACAGACAGCATATAAATAAATATGTGCACAACTTGGCATAATAATGAGTTTTTGATATTGTTAAATTTTGAGAATAATAAATAACACGTTTTAGTAAATATTTGTTGGTATGGTGATTGAATTTTAATGTTTAATAAAAGATAAGACATTAATTGGATAAGTTTTTTTTAACAATTAACCTTAGAATAAGGAAAAAGCTTCACTTTTCCCCATTTTTAACTTTTCCCTTTACATTTCAAAATAATATATCATAGTTAATGCCAGATCAAAGCCTTACTTGTTTTATTCTAGTTAAGATAACACTTAACAACATTACTTCTAAATCCACAATGAGAAGATTACAAAGTATTAGATTGTCAGAGTCTAAGTATATTTGAATTTCATCTTATTTAATTATTCTCACCTTTAAGGCACTTGGCGCCCCTTTAATAGAAAAGATTTTTGAATAAAAATACTGCTTTTTAAGACACTATTTTTCTTTGGAATTGTTCATTTCAAATTTTGCTCTGTCAACATTGAAAGATATTTAAAATTTAAAAAATTATTTTCCAGTCAAATTTGAAAAGTTGTCTATTCATTCGGCCATTTTTGGGTCATGTAAGTTTCTACAAAAAAAATATTGGCTCCTTGATTCAGCGGTTTTGAAGTAAATTGGATAGAAACAAATGAGCAAAATTTATAGGTTAAAACACTCGCAAAATTGTTAAGCCCTTCTTAAAAGCTCAAAAAAAGTTACATACTATTACCAAAGTTTAAAAGGGGCACTCAAAGCTTACATTAACATATTTCATAGTTTGACTTAAAGATATAAGAATAAGTGTATCTACTCTACTTTACATTTCTATACCTTTCTACAGCAGTTTGATTGATATCATATCTTGATATCTGTTTATTGATTTACCCATATACTTGGACCATGGAAACAGTTGACAACAAATACAACACATGAGCAGTTGCTTGAAAACCACCATTAGAAATGGATGCATTAAAATTATGCAGAAATATTCTTCAAGTTATATCATCAGCATTGCTGATTTGGCAGCTATGGAATGCAATGACTAAATATCTCTCACATCCAAAAATAATTTCTGAATCTTTTAAGCCTTTTAAAAATGTCTCTCCCCCTTCCATAATATTATGCCAAGAAAGCCAGTATGATTGGTTAACTGCTCAAAAACTTGGCTATCATCTACAATCAGACTACTTGAAAGGTGTATTTCTTGAGAAAAATGGAATAACATGGGGTGGGAAGGAAAACCTTAGTTTCAAACAGTCAAGTGAACTACTATACAAGGCTAAACTGGATGATATCTATTTCAACCATATTGAAGAGAAAGAATATAAATTCATCCTTCCCCATGGACATTGTTGGAATCTTAAAAACATCACTTTTAATCCAACTGAGACAACAGTACCTCGCATACAGATAGAAAAAGGACACTACAAAATGTTTATTACTGATTCAGCAATGTCTCTTGAATACCAAATATATGAGTCCTCTATGGTTGGGGACATTATAGAACTAAATACTGAAAGAAACGCATCAATTATAAACAAGAAACATTACTTATTAGAAATAGAACAAATTGTTTTGGATCCAAACAAGCCTGGGGAAGAATGTATCACTTATGAAGAAGAAAGTGGTTACACATCATATGCTGACTGTGTGAGTTTAGATCATGAAAAAAAACTTTTTCCAGAACTGGGCTGCAATATTCCATGGATGACAAACAAAAATGTTTGCACAGGTTTCATCAAAACTAATTACAGCCAAGAAGCTATGAGATATCTGAAAGGCATTATAAATAACGCCCAGACTGCTATTTTCCATCCCATAGGCGAATGCAAAGTCCCATGTGTTAAAACCTTGGTCAAGTCTAAGTATGTCAGCAACATAGAAACAGTCAATGGCTTAAACAGCATTTACCTTCACTTCAACCCAACTGTCAAAGTTAGTTTAAGTGTATCACATTACAATGGGTTTGATCTTACAGTTGAGATTGGCAGTGCTCTAGGGCTTTGGTTAGGATTGTCAGCGATAGGGCTTTTTGAAGGCATTGTCAGAGTTCTGATTGATTTTATTTCACATGTAAGAAATTTATACAGAATTCAAATTGATTAAGGAAGTTTCAATGTTGATTCCTAACAACACCTCTTCCACTACATGTTGCAGTTCAATCTAATTAGCAGTCCAGTAGTCATCAAAGTAATATTAAATTCACATCATGGACATTAAATTACAATATATAAAATCTAAAATATTATTAATTTAACATCAAGTACAAATAATACACTTTTGGGAGAAGCCCAAACCTATTTTATTTTCTTAAAAGAGAGCTGTGAAAATATGAGGGAAACTGTTGAGCCAAGGCTGGGGTTTAGATTGTATGATGCAACTTGACACTAACCACTGATTCTGCTAGGTTAAATAATGCTGTGCAGAGCAATCACTCAATCACTCAATTCTTTATGATTATATGTTAGAGGTATGGGCAGATAGTTCCCAAACTTAATGAACAAATTATTACTAAACAAATAAACAACCTATCAGTCATCATTCCTTAGAAGTTGGGGCTGGGAATAACCATATATACAGTCATTAATGTACCAATTGGTTACAACACTAGCCCAGTGTGGCCAACAGTCCGAGTAGAGACCAATGACTAGACCCAGATTCAGAACAAAATCCAGATTTTGATGGGCTTACTAACCTTGTGGCACACCATTGTAACAATATCATCAAGGGGGAGCAGACTATGGCATTTAATCTCAGTGTACACATTCTTCCCCATGGTACAGCAAGCTAACAACCTAACCTACAAGTAAAATGTGAATATTTTCAAATTAATTGTCTTAAGAAGTTTGATTAGGCTTAAAATAATTTTTTTTTTGTATATTTGTATGTCATGGTTTCTGACAAATTATGATTTAAAACTGTTCACTTGAAAAATGTTATTTAAAGATATAAAATATTATTATATAAAAGGGAGCAGAGGCTAAGATTTTTTTTGATTCAACACTAAGATGTAAATTGTGAGCAAAAAAAGTTCTGAAAATGGTTAGAGACTGTAAGCGTAATTTTAAGTGACCTTCCATTAAAAGAGGGCCATGCGGGAATCACATCAATGCCTTTAAACCTTCAACTTTTCATCAAGGAAGGATATCTCTGTGTATTTATATATTAAATGTTGTTGTGTGAAAAACCGTGTAAACTCCCATTAAAATGTGAAAATTCATATTCTGCATCTGCTATAAAGTAAAATTAATATCGCTTTAATATGAAAAAATAAAATGTTAACAATTATAATTTCGTCAGTTCCACCCCCGACACTGAGCTGTGAGGACCTTAACCCTTCCTTACCCTGTTGGCCCCCAATCAGCTGAATCAAATGGCGGGACTAGGTATCTTCTTCAGTCTTCAAACCAACATACAATGAATATAACTGAGCGTATCCTGGGTGTATACCAGGACTTTGTGAAAGCTGGCCTGGAGGTTAAGTTAAACCTGTGGAGTAAAGGAGGAAATGAGTACTTCTCATTTTCCAAAACCCCTGGACCCCAGACACAGTCCCAGTCTTGGAAGAGGAGAATGAGGAGAAAAAAGGCTCTTGGAACCCCTTACAGAGAAGCAAGATCTAGGGAGACTACAGTTTGTGAGGAAGGTCGCAAAAGGGCCCCTTATTTTGACAAGACTACAACTGAACTGAGGCCCTTAAACCTTGAGAGGCCCGTGAACCCTACTTATTCTGAGGTGGTGAAAACAGTAAAAAGTTTTAAGAGTCCTGCTGTATATAAGACTAATGTGACCCCCTGTTCTAAAGTACAGAATGTGCAGTCCGTGTCTAGCCCCCAGAGGAATAAAACCCCACAGCCAAACCCTGTTAGTCCTAGCTCTACTCCAATACCTCAAATAGATGGTGGAATTTCGGCTACACCCGAACACCCTGAAACTGAACCTTCTTCCCTAGATACACATGAAAATGTATCCTCATTCCTTACCTACTATCCACGATTCAACCCATCCTACATCCTCAGTGAACAGAAACCTAAATTCTATTTTATTTCTAACTATTCCTGAAGGATATGAATTCACTCCATTTGATATCGACACTTCCTTTATTTACCAAATCTGTAAACCTCATGGTGAAATAAACAAAATAGTTATGATCGAAAGATACAGGGTGTATCATGCCCTGGTAGAATTCAAATCAGCTGAAAATGCACTTGAGGCTAAAACCATCCCAGACAACACAGAACGTTTTCCTGATGAACCCTGGTCAACTACACTTAATGTGGAATTTTCTTTCCAGAAAAAGCTAAAAATAGAAGAAAATATTAGGGTCGAGATTGCTCGTGATTTTACTAAAAATCCTATGTAATGTTTGTAATTTAAAAATCTATTTGTTTTCTACGATAATGAATGATTCAAACATATAACATGACATAGTTAATAAATATTTAGATCTAAAAAAATTATAATTGCATTTCTGTTGATAAATAAGAAAAAATC
Source organism: Eurytemora carolleeae (assembly GCF_000591075.1). Classification (NCBI taxonomy): domain Eukaryota; kingdom Metazoa; phylum Arthropoda; class Copepoda; order Calanoida; family Temoridae; genus Eurytemora; species Eurytemora carolleeae. Next base: position 45,219 of record NW_019397138.1, read on the forward strand.
TGTTATCCTTAATAGTCAATTAGTTCTGTTGTGAATAAATGATGCCCCTATTTTAATGAAAGGTCAATTACTATCAATTTAAGAAGGTTGAATTTTGTTACCAGTTCAATATGGTAGCAGAGTAAACTAGTGTTATCCATCCTATTCCTCTCACTTCTCATCAGCTCAAGGAAGTGGTTAAAGCTCGCCTAATAGAAAAATAAAATAATAAAGAGAATATTCTTTTCATATAATTTTGCATTTAATATAAAATGTTTCCGGAAAAGGCGTTCCGGAAAATGTCCTATCTATGCTATTTTTATCTATGAGATGTCTTTCTATGAATTGTCTTTCCATAAAATGTCCCAACGCCCTAAAAAATAAATGTAAACTTATCTTTCAGTTCTTTTTGCACAAGAATTGGATTTCTTTTGCACAATTTAGAAGAAAGAAATTGATGCAGAGTATTCCAGAGAGTTTTAAATTTATTGGATAGTAATAAAATAATTCCGTGTACACAAATTAATTAACATTAGGTCTTCGAACAAAGATCATAAAATACCACATTTCTAAATTGTGGTCTGCTTTTATTTCAAATTATTAAATGAATACCAAAAAGTTTCATCTATTTTTTTAAAGCTTTTAGTTCGTTCAACCTATTTTAATACATCCTTTTTTTATGAGAAAAAAAGCATCTTAGATGAAGTTTGGTCATCACTCAATTTTCATGTTTAATGGTAGTTTAAATTGCACTCTGCGACAGACGGGTTTCCCAACTCTTTAGCACACTCGTTTGTGAAGCAATCAGGCTGGCAAGCACATTTTTTAATGCTATAATTCATGCTTTACATTGTTTTAAATCTTTTTATTTAAACCCAATTAAACAACTAAGATGTCAACACTGTATTATGTTAGTTTGTTTTATTGAACTTTGCATGTTTATTAAACAAAAAAGACCCAAAACCAATTGTTACACCACGTTCATTTTTGCTTAGTTTTTTAGCATATCTTTTGTAAACGTCTAAACTTAACATAGTGTAAGAAAAGCAAATATTTTTTCTTTTACTGCGACAAGTTTTGACTATGAAGAAAAATATAATGAATTAACGAAAACCAATTACCTTGTCATTGTAGAAAATGAGAACATCTTCCCCGGCATTTATCAATTCCTGAAAATAATGGGTTGTTAACGTATTGTAAAGTAAGAATATTGTTTTGATTTTAATTTTGATTTAATGCAAATTTCCTTTCTTTTCTATGCTTTATAAGGAATCATAAGGAAGTAAAATCTTCAAGAGGCCAATATGTGGACCCCCCAGATCGCCCAGGCAGCAGGATGCACTGTCCCGTCCAGACAGCAGGATGCACTGTCCCGCCCCTGTTCAAACTAGACCTTTAAAACCCCAACATTTAGTCCAAAGCTAGGGAGATAAAGTAGATACATTCCAGTCAGTTGGCTAACCAATTAAATCCACTATGACACTATGTAGATTGTATAAATCCCCCAAGAAAAATTATCTAGTTTTAGATAAGAAGAGAAGAACATCTCCATCATCTGATGGCTAGAATTGAACATCTTAGACTTTAAAGATAATGTTACTTACAATTAGGTCGACAGCCCCATGAAAAATGTTTAATTCAATGAAGTTTTCAATATCAATTTCTTAATTTCAAATTTTTAATTTGATTTATTGGATTAAAATACTATTAGGAATAATTTTCTATTTTAATCAAGTCAAAATAATTATAATACAATTAACCAGGAATTCATATTTTCAAGAAATGCAAAGAAGGGGTAAAAGTGAGGGATGGTTTTAAGAGAAAAAAATTTTATCCCTGTAATTTAAAACGTAAAAAAAAGCTTGGGCAAACTGGTTTGACATAATTTATTTTTTCTAATTATACTAAATAGATGATGGTAATAAATAATTGTATTCAATGTTAGTTCAACATTTTGATTTTTATATTCGATATTTTTATTAACTCCACTGAGAAAAAATAAGTCTTTTTGATTTTAAAAAACAAAAACAAAAACTAAGCTGACCTGCATAACTAGATCCTGACAGCGTCGTATAAACTGGTTCTCTGTGTGTACAATTGTCTGCAGGAATCTCAGGTACTGCAATATCACGTAATTGAATTAAGAGTTTTCCTGCATTAATTTCTTAACATCTAGTTCTGTTTTATTTTACAAAAAAAATTATATTTTAATTATTCCTGTGATCATATTTTCCTCCTTAATTCCTGTACAGGCCAAAACTGCTAGTTTTTTTTTTTGGGGGGGGGGCGGGGTTATTTATTTCCAATAAACGTCTGAACTAAAGTTTCAAAGGAACATTGAATGTAGTATTAGGCCCAATGGGGATAAGAATAAGTTTATTGCCAGCAAACATAATAAACATCTACTCACTAAATTGTAAATTTTCTACATCCACTGGTAATTTTTATTCCTTAAATTGATATTTCTAAAGATTTTGTTGTTTTAAATTATGAATAAAATATCAAAGTAAAAATAATTTTAAATAATCTTCTCTTATACTTCAAGCAGGGACAAAGAATTGGTTTATATTTTTTTTAAGAATAAGAATAATATTCTTATTCTGAAAAACATTTAAATGACCTGAACATGTTTCCCAAAGGAGTCTATACAGTGAACAAAATGTTGGACGATATTCTCATTCACTTCATTACACAGCACAGCGTTGTCCTAAACAAATTTTATTTACATTTTTTATTACTTTTGAAACTTGGCCACAAATTATGACAAAAACTAGTCGTGTAAAAACTTTGCAATTTCATTTTTTCATAAACATTAAACAAACACTTAAATAAAAATATATACTGCGCAACTTCAAAGACGACATTTCAAAACTTTACCTGAAATATTGCGCACATGGTCTTGGCGTCCAGATGTCCAGGGTTAAGGAACAAGTCAGAGCTCTTATGCAGCAGCACCTTAAAATATAATTTTCTAATCATTTCTATCATCTTTAATATTTAATGGCATAAAAGCTTAGCACTAATAAGGTCTTATTAAAAAATATTCAGAGTTTAAAACAAAAATACAGACTACAAAGTGTCTCAAGAATACCTGATTTGATTGATTTCCCAGACAGAAGTTCTGAAGAAACTCATGAGCCAGCCTCATCAACTCATTCATCCTGATATCCGGTCAATCAATCAATCAATCAATTTATCAGAACTCAATTGATTTGACAGTATTTGACGAATAATAAAAGAAGCAGCAAGCTTGAGGAAAGAAAAAAGAGGCCTTTTAACAAAATGTGACTGATACATTGTTTGCTATTGGATGACATCCCTGACATCTTCCTTATGATCAAACGGTATCTGTAGAAGGTCAAGAACCACCTGGAAAATAAAAGAATTTATAAAATGTTCATGCAACCTTTTGACCTTAACATTAACCAATAACCATGACCAAGACCTTCACCGTGACCAAATCTAACCCTAAATCTTAAATTTATCTTAACCTTGACCTTGTCCTAAGCCATGATCAAATCAAATCAAATCATGAATGTTGGGAAAGCTTTAGGCTCCATTTCTCAACCTAGAGTTTCAATTCCTGAGTGAGAAATGGTTTTTCAGCCCGGATATGAATTCAATTCTGACTTTTGCAATGTATCTAGTTAAAGGTTAAATTCCAATATTTGGTGACGAAATCCCTGCAACCATTTTTGACACCCAATCATTCATGGTTTGCTTTGTCTGTGCTAGGAATATATAGCAGAGTGGATGTTATCAAGAGCTAATGAATGCTATGGAGGATATTCAAACCTAAATCTTAAACTTATCTTAACCTTGACCTTGTCCTAAGCCATGATCATGGTCATGACTATGAACATGGACCATGAACAAATAAACATGAACATGACTATAACAACAATTATAAAGACACAAAATCATAAACATGGCCTTGACCCACTCATACAAACCTTATGAACACCCATATTCCTGAGTAATCTTTGTTCATGTCTCTTTGGTTTTAATTCTCCTCCAGTAACCGGTCGAACACATAATCTGTTCATCCTGAAATACAGATAGATAGATAGATAGATAGACAGATATATAGATAGATAGACAGGTATATAGATAGATAGATAGATAGATAGATAGATAGATAGATAGATAGATAGATAGATAAATAGATAGATAGATAGACAGACAGATATATAGATAGATAGACAGATATATAGATAAATGGATAGATAGACAGATAGATAGATAGATATATAGATAGATAGATAGATAAATAGATAGATAGATAGATACATATTATTCTCATTGTTAATGAAAACAATGTTTTAAGAAGAATGTTGAGTTTTCACTGATATATATAAATAAAGATAAATATAAATACAAAGATAGATAAAAGATACATAGATAGATAAAAGATACAATAGATAAAAACAATATATCCACAGATACATAGAATCATAGATAGAAATAGATACATAGATAAACAGATGAAAAGAAAGATAGATAAAAATAAAACAATCCCAATGTCAATTCTGAAAAAATGTACATAGAAGTAAATTAAATAAATTTTATAAAAATAACCATTCTAGTTTTTTACCCAATAACTAATTTGATTTTACAAATTATTAAAATTGTAAAAATTGAATTGTGTAAAAATAGATATCGAAAAAATTATTAGCGCGAGTATATTAATAAAAAATATGTTAACATTGAAGAAACTGAATGATTTTTTTGTTACCATGCAATACCTTTATAAAATGCTAAAATGGTTCCAAATACAATTTCAAAATTTTTTTAAATAATCATTAAAAGGAATGTCTGACCTGTAGAGAATTTGTTGAATTGTTTTATAGTTTCTGGCCTAAATAAAAATACTACTAAAATAAAATAAGAATAGGAATTATTTGCAGCTTAAATCAATAAATGAATTAAGACTTAAAAATAATATTGACAGTGTGAATTGTAACATGAATTTAAATGAAAAGATGAAAAGATGAATGGGTGAATGAGTGAATAAGAGGATGAGTGAGTGAGTTTATGAGAGGATGAGTGAATGAGTGAATAGGTGAATAAATGGGTGAATAGGTGAATAGTGAATAGGTGAATAGGTGAATATGTGAATAGGTGAATAGGTGAATAGGTGAATAGGTGAATAGAGGTGAATATGTGAATATGTGAATAGGTGAATAGGTGAATAGGTGTGTTGGTGAATAGGTGAATGAATAAATGAATAACTGAAATAACTGAAATAACTGAAATAACTGAAATAACTGAAATAACTGAAATAACTGAAATAACTGAAATAACTGAAATAACTGAAATAAAATGAATAAATGAATAAATGAATAAATGAATAAATGAATAAATGAATAAATGAATAAATGAATAAATGAATAAATGAATAATTGAATAAATGAATAGATAAATAAATATATAAATGAATAAACGGATAAATAAATGAATAAAAGGATGAATACATAAATAAATGAATAGTGAATAAATGAATGAATTAACCTGGTTAGGATCTAGCGGAGGTCCTATATCTAGGTCTATGGCTGAACCATGCTTCTCCGGTTGTCGCCTTGTGGTTCTTTGATCTTTCAGAGGAATACCTTCTTTTCCCCCTTCCTCATCCTCGTCATTCTAGAGAGATAGATAGATAGTTAGTATGATAGCTAGATAGATATAGATAATAGATGGAAAGATATATAGATAGTCAATGTAATAGATAGATGGATAGATATAAAAATAGATAGATAGATGGAAAGATGTATTGATAGATAAATAATTAGTTAGAAATGCTAGATAGATAGTTAGAAGGATAGTATAGATAGATAGATACAGACAGACAGCAAAATAGGGGGTAGATAGATAGCTAGATAGATATGGTGAATCTGAAACAAACCAAGAGTGCCAAAAAAAACAAATCGTTACAACGACGTGTGGTATACAACTAACTAGGGTGCTGCTACTCTATTAAGAACGTTTTTTAAACTCAAAATACACTTGTAACATACCCCATCATTGCTACTAGCATTGCTGAGAACACTTTTAAAAAACTTTTCAATTTACAGTTTAAAGTATAATATAGAAAAGGTAGAATAGATAAAGTTTAGGCGCAAAATGTCTCGAAGAAGAAAGAACTTTTATTTTATGAATCACTGAATTAAATATTGATCTCCATCTTATGCAAACCTTACGCAATATCCCCTGGTGGTCATACTCTGCAGAGATAACTTTATTTGATGGATCATGCATTGATCCTCAATTTCAAAAGTGTCCCCATAGGAAATCGAGATCAAGCGTTAAAGATTAAAGATAAAAACGATTTTGACCTCTGAGGCCCACAATTTAAAAGCTTAAATTTCCTAGATCCATTTTTTAAACCGCATCCTCTACCTTCATAATTATCGGAAACTAATAATTCCAAAAACTTTACTTCTGATTGAGAGCTGAAGCCTTAAATCTGAGAAATGAAACCCGTGTCTAAGCTTTTAAATCGCGGGTTTGCTATGTTTACCTCAATCGTTTTTTATGATCGTTCACTTTTTTACAATTATTGAAATTCATCTGATCATGCTTCAACAACAATTGATACATTTTAGGATTTTCAAATCTAATGACTTTAACCCTTCACTAAATTCAAAAGTTTTAAAATTCCAAAACTCCAAGATAAGAAATTGAGTTTTCCAAGATAAGAAATTGAGTTTTCCAAGATAAGAAATTGATTTTCCAAGATAAGAAATTGAGTTTTCCAAGATAAGAAATTGAGTTTTCCAAGATAAGAAATTGAGTTTTCCTGGATTGTCTAATTAGGAGTTTGATTCCCCTTTTCGACATTGATCTTGATTTAGTAAATCCAACCTTCCTTGTCACTTCATCCTCCTAACCAACCAATTAATAAACTTTACACAGTTGGATATTTGAGAATGTAGTTTAAGCTGAACCGGATTGAACTACTCAAATCAGCCAATGAGATTGCTAAACTAACTTAAAAAAATAATTTGATGAGCCAGACCCTCCCAGTTCAATAGTTTTATAAAGGAATTGAGTATTTGCCACAAACTCAAATTTTTTAATCCCTATTCATTTGCAACTTGATATTTGGTATTCTAAACTTAGAATCTAACAAAATTCAAATATCTAATATTTACAACATCTGGTTGCAAAGATATAGGGATTAGAAAATCAAAGTTTGTGACAAAGGGTCAATTCCTTTCCATCTAAATTTAGAATTTTTAATAACATTTGTAAGTGCAGGACTAATCAAGAATCAATGAAGATATCTCTAAAGCCCCCAGATTCCCCAGATTTTGGTTTAACTTTTCTATTTCATATCTGACAGCTTTTCCATTTTAATTAATTGCAAGAAAAGTATTGTTTGTTTATATTCCTACTGGGAATTGCAGTACTCTTTTGTAAACAAAGACATTTTTCTGAGAAGGTCAGGAGGGCCGGGCCTGAGAAAAATTTCACAATTTATCTGACCTTCTTATCATCTAGCTTGAGCTCTTTGTACACCCAGAGTTCAGATTTCTCAACCAGTAGCCGCAAATCATCTAAAGTTGAAAAAGTTGAAAATTTGCTTAATTTTTACAATGAAATAATATTTTTAAAAGAGTTGCGAATTACGACAAGTTCACCTTTTGCATATATCTACGAGTCACCACAATTGAACATAATGTTTAGCTAGTAAAATAAGGATATATCATATATCATTCAAATATGATCTTGAATATACATTTACTTGTTATAGAAAAACGAATAGAATCACCCATAAAAACAGAACTTTATAGGGTGATTAATAATAACTGTGATTAATAGGGTGATTAATAATAACTGTGATTAATAGGGTGTCCCAGAAAACCAAAAAAATTTGATTTTCAATATACTCGCTTTTTTATCCCGTTCATATAAGGTCTCTGAGCAGAAAAATAAAAAAAATCAGACAGCTTTTTGTAAAACTTGGATTTTGGCGCAAATTAGAATTTTCGCAAAAAAACCCTATGAAGAACCAACCATTCCAATATTTAGCATGATCTACTCCAATATTTAGTAAAATCAACTCCCTTAAAGAACCAACCATTCCAATATTTAGCATAATTAACTCCATTGAAAAACCCAATAAATCCAATATTTAGTATAATCAACTCCCTTGAAGAACCAATATTTAAAGTGATTAACTCCCTAAAAGAACCAATAACTCCAATATTTAGTATAGTCAACTCCCTTAAAGAACCAATATTAAGTGTGATTAACTCCCTTGAAGAACCAATAACTCCAGTATTTAGTATAGTCAACTCCCTTAAAGAACAAATATTAAGTGTGATTAACTCCCTTTAAGAACAAATTTTAAGTGTGATTAACTCCCTTGAAGAACCAATAACTCCAATATTTAGTATAGTCAACTCCCTTAAAGAACCAATATTAAGTGTGATTAACTCCCTTAAAGAACCAATATTAAGTGTGATTAACACCCTTGAACAACCAATAACTCCAATATTTATTTAGTATAGCCAACTCCCTTAAAGAACCAATATTAAGTGTGATTAACTCCCTTGAAGAACCGATAACTCCAATATTTAGTACAGTCAACTCCCTTAAAGAACCAATATTTAGTTTGGTATTTGAAGAACCGATAACTCCAATATTTAGTATGGTCAACTCCCTTAAAGAACCAATAATTAGTATGGTATTTGAAGAACCGATAACACCAATTTTAATTCGCCATTTTTAATCTTTAAATTGTTCAAGTTTTACATAAAGCTGAAATAGTAGTCTGAATTTTTTTTTGATTTTTGGAGGCTTAGGATACATAGTAGAATGGGAATAAAAACAGAGTAAAGTTTTTTTTGAGACACTATAGTGATTAGTGGCTAAATTTTCGAACTGACCTAAATCATCTTTGATCTGTTTATAGCTCTTGACGTCATCATCCGAAACCAGAAGTTGAACCTAAAATAAAAAACGTGAAATAATGTTGAAAAACAAATAAAAGAAAAATGATCTCTTTCAAATAAAATCATACTTTCAGTCAAGTCCAATGTCCATACTTAAGACTAAGAATGACTTAATCAAGTCTCAGCTTGGGTTTTTTTTTACCATTTTTAATTCTTGACTTAGTGAAAAAGGGTCTCTCAGTAAAAGTCATAGTTTTATATTTAAATTTGTTTACCTCTCTAAATGATCGGAGAACCTCTTGTCTCTGGGAAAAATGTCGAAAAAGTAGACTGAAAATAAATCACAATGAAAATAGTCAAGAAAATTAATTTTAAAAATGTGAATATGTTGTTAATTCTCTTACTTGTACATGGGCGAGCTGAAAATAAACAAGAAATAAATAACAAGAAGTTTTTTTTTAAAAACTGAACATTCAGAAATATATTGAGAGGTTGAAAAATCTATCGGAGGTCAAAACTTGTGTTGGGGATCCCTTAAAAAAAACTAATCCGATACGATTTCGGATTCCGGCTAATAAGAGAACACAAATATTAAGTCGAAGGATTAAGTACTAAATAGTTCTATCTTAAAAGTTTCTTAAAGGGAGTGACCGGCTATGTAAGGTAGTTGAACTGAGTATGCAGTGTTGTGGAAAACTTCTTTCGGATTCGTTTGAGACATATATAACTTTTTAAAGATCTGTAAATCCTGAGTTTGAGCGTAAAATTCGACGTTCAAAACTCCTACTTTGGGGGTGGGATACGTTTTCAGAATTAGTTTTTTTAAATTATTAAATAACGACGACACAAATTGTAAAAAAAGTACTACAATTAACTACAGACGTCATGTATAGGAACATGTTGAGAAAGTAAAAATTAATCTTATCGAAAATAAGTAATCCTGTTCAATTATTAGTTTCTATTAACTCATTATTCTAGTTTCTCATTATTCACAAAGATTTTCGCAGATTTTCTAGAATTATTATTGAAAAGACGACTTTTGAAGAATTTGAAAAAATCTGCGAATAAATTCAAAGAAGATAAGAAATTCAATATAATAATGAAAAACGAAATGATCGATTTTAGCATTGATTTTGTGACAAATTTCTTTTGAGAAATATGTTCCTAGCCATCAGATTACTGAATAATTTTTACTTTATTTTTCGTTGTCGTTATTTAATAATTAAAAATAAATTAATAATAATTAATAAAAACTTACTTGAGCGCTCCTGACACTAATCGTGGATAATCATGCATCACCAGGTGAAGGAGAACCCTTAATTAAAATGCTTTTATTAAAGGGACTGTAAGCGAAATTTCAAATGACCCTCAATGCATAGAGGGCAATGCCCGATTTACAAAAGTACCTTTAAAACCTTTGTGTGTTCGTGGAGTACAGAGATATGCGTTTGTAAACTTATCGAACCCAGCTTGCATGCTACTGCAAATTCCGGTGTGCGTAGTGTACATTTGTAGTTGAATATAAGTGGGTTGCGATAAGATTACACACACACATCTCTGTAGTCTGTATATAGCAAAATTAAGAGGCTCATATTAAATTACGTTGTTCATTGTCCATCTAGCTAAGTGTGCCCGTTAGTAATAGCTAAATCGTGTGTTGCGATCAATCCATTAAATGTAGGTAGATATATATATATATATATATATATCTACCCATACCCATATTGCGATTGCTTAACTACGCTATATATATAACAGCGCATAACTTGTAATTACGCTGTAAGAGACTCCATTCTGATCTAAACTAAAGAAATTTAGACAGTTGATACAGAAACTCCGCTTTAATTACAGTTTTGGGGAGTAATTTGGTTTTGTTGAAACAAACGAATTTACTGCTATTGTCCGGTTAACATAGCAAAGATAGTTGCCTTGATTTTTGGCTTGATCATCATCTATTGATCGCTATTGTCCTGTTGACATAGCAAACAAGATCACACCCAGTTTTAGAGGCGTTAATACTTCACGAGATTGTAGCCGTGTGGATCGTGTCCTGTTTGAGACATTGATCAATAGATTGCTAATGTCCGTATTAGCACCGATAGCTCAGTGCAACTGAACTGTACCTGAATAGATACTGGTCCGAGAAATTGTTATGGAGTAGGCATTTACTACATACACTCAACGAACACATGAATGTTTTAAGGGAAACGCTGTAAATGGGGCATTGCTTTCTTTTCCTGGAGGGTCATTTCAAATTACACTTACAGACCCTTTCTAAATGTAAACAAATTTCATTTCATTACAAATTGAACTACATAACAAGAAAAATAATTTGTACGTCTGAACAAAAAAGTAAAATCGAAGAGAATGAACTTGAAATAATAAAATAGTTATATTTACCTTAAAAATATTTTTCCTCCGGTCCGATCTAGATCTAGAACACCACTCTCTCCCTCCCCTAACCAATGTTAAAAATTAAATGCTCGTTAAATCTCGGATAAAAGTAAAAAGAGGGTTTTAATACGTTTTTTTTAAACTTGCTGCAGGGTTACCCACAAAGGATGAGACTTTAAAAACGGTCTGAAACTTTTTAAATATAGCAATTAAATGTTAAAATTTTGTTTCCACCCAAAGTATCCCTTTTCAATGGTATAGTTAAGTTGGTAAAGAAAGAAACCAGCTACGACTGCAGAGAACTATACATTTAAGGAAGAAGACTGAATATCTCCTGTCTCTGAAGTATCACCTTAGTGAATAACCCTGTAATAAACCAACACATTCTTAGCAACCAACTATAAAACTCGTCCCCTCCAAATACAAATTCAATATCAATCCTTTTTCTCGCAAAATTGCATTTCTTTGTTAAAATCAATCTCCTCGCATATATTTACAAAGTATAGTTGATAAATAAATACCTCCAAAAATCCCCTCTGCTTCTCTACCAATATGTTCAAGATCAATGCCGCGCATTCCTCGTACAATCCCGTCATCCTTTTAGAATCAGATTCAACAATTCCACATTTTACAAACTTTACATTTCATAAGTCTCTAAATTAGGTTTAGCTAGATAATAATTTCATTGTTTGAATCATCCCTTCTCGGATTGATCGAATTCCCTCTTGAAGATCGACAGTAAGCTCGTTATCCTAAAATATTAAAAAATGAATATTTATAAAATTAAAAAAAATATTATATTTTCCTCTTTTGAAAATATTATTAATTGGCATAAAAGGACATATTTATACAATTGTCAAATTAAAAAAATGTTCTAGGAGATCAGAATTTAGCTTAAATTACTGTTTTAAATCTATCAGCAAATACAGCTTGAAACATGGAAAAAAGAAAAATAAGCAAAAGAAATTAAAAACCATGACGAGAAAATGTGAGAATCAAGATCTTGAAAAATCTAGAATTTCCCTACCAATGATCTAGCCTGATATCTAGAATAAACTGGAGAAAGTGTGAGTTAAGATCTAGAAAAGTCTAGAATTTCTCTACCTGTAATCTAACCTAACATCCAGAAAAAAATATGATAATTAAAATCTAGAAAAATCAAGAATTTCTCTACCAATGATCTACACTGACATCTATAATAAACTAGAAAGTGTGAGAATTAAGATCTAGAAAAATTTGGAATGTATCTACCTATAATCTAGCCTAACATCTAGAATAAACTGGAGGATTTCTATGATTTTGAGCTTTGTTTCCATAACTAGGACATCAGTCTTCTGGTTCACTGCGTTTGCACCATCTGCATCAAGTAATTGTATATTACGGTAAATACAATATTTTCAAATTTATAATATTTGTTCATCAATTACCGTTCAGTACACGTATTGAAAGTATACAAAGTTAAATTAGCCTGAAAAAAACTGCTCCATTCAATGGTGATAAACAATACATGATTTGATTAAGAAGAAAGATTAAAATAATACACCAATAATAATGATAAAACTATGAACGATAAACCAACAAGCCGTAGAAATCAAGGCCAAGCCCCCTTTAAAAAGTCCAAAAAATAAATGAAACAAGTCTAGACCTGGCTGTGGGGGGACAATTCCAGTTCCAGGTCTCATCCCTGTAGTTAACATAGTCAACATTACTCCCATCTCACTCAGAGACCTAAAAAAACTATATTTTTTAATCATGATTATATTAAATCAGACAAAATCAAAAAGTTGATTTTGAAAATGTTGCCAACAAATACGATTATTTTCCCAAAATTAAGAAATTTAAAAGCTGTCAATATGTGGCACAAAAAAATTCTGAAAATAAAAAGTTGGTAAATTTCAGAATGGTCTAAGATATTCATATTCTAAATAATATCAGTGTATAAGATGACTCAAATGTTTTGCTTTTTGCCCTGCGATTTTCCAGAATCTAAACTAAACTTGAAACCGCATAACATTTGAAAGTTGAAAGTAATTAATCACACTTTACAAAATTTTACGATAATGATATTTTGAATAATGATTAGACTACATCAATTTATTTGTACAGCTATTTTGAACGCCCGAAAAAAAAGTTTTTACAAACTGATAAAACTAGATAGCAGATACACATTGCACAGAACTAGAAGTAAACGGACTGACATTGATTATAAAGTTATTTGAATTATGGTTAATCATTTTTCTATTCTATTTTATAACTAAAATCTTGACCTGATAGCCCCTCCCTCACTGCTAACTTCACCTACACAAATTTATTAGATTATAATTGGATTCATATCAAATTCAAAAGATCTAATTGGAACCTATTTTGGATCTTTTCAAGTAGTTAAATTTTACAAAAAAAAATTGTTTGTGCTCAATTTATCCCTCAACTCCCATTGTGAAATGAAACTTTGTTTGTTTTTAATCTTTTGTTTTAATGGTGGCATAATCCGCCATCTTTTAATCAATTTAAAATGGCCGCGTATTCCGCCATCTTGGATTATATTCAAGAACTAACCTGCCAGTGATTGCGACCCTAAAAAGTACCCTTTCAATGCTTTGTAAGGTTTTGTTAAGATAAACAAAAGACGAAAAAATAGAAATAAAAACTTTTTAAAAGTTGGTCTCTACAAAAGAGGGCAAACTAAGGCTATAGAAGATAAAACCCTAAAACTTTTTTCGTAAATATCTATAAAATTAATTTTGGAACAAATCTATAAAAATTGCAGAGTTAAAATACTTCTTGTATGAGAGGCCAAAATGGTGACTTAAATTGTTAAAACCCCATAAAAAAAAGTTTAAAAAGAGGGAACTTATTGGTTGTGAGGGTTGTGAGGGTACCTAGCGGGATCTTCCCGTTGTTGAAGCTGGTAACTGCAGTACAGTCCAGAATACTGCAGTACATAACCATTGTACATCAGAAAACTGGAAGGAATTGAAAAACTGAAATTTTATTTTTTAAGGGAGTGACCGGTTAGACATAATAGATAATCTGAGAGTGCAGTATTGTAGAAAATTTTTTTAGGATTCAATTGAGACCTTTCAGACGTTTTTACGGAGTAAAATTGCAAAAAACTTAAATTAAAAAACTGTATCTTCCAAAATGGATAATTACGATGATCAAACTGATCAAATCAAATCTGGCTTTTAGAAAGGTCAACCACAAGATGACTTTTCTAAATCAAGAATGAAGCAAGGCCTTATAGCTTGTAAACTATATGACTTTCCAGCTTTTGACTGGATTAGTTGATTGATAAAAAATTTTGTTTAAATTTTGCAAATCGTAAAATCAGCTTATGAACAATTTTCTTCTCTTCTAAATTTTTATTTTTGCTGCCATAACATAACAGCTTCAGTGGACATCCGACGATCGTGATATAAAACGATATAATTCTAAAACTAACAAACATGCTTGTTTTTACTAATAGTTATTTTCCTGAGCAATGTTCTTGTAATCCGCAGAAGATCTGAGAAACTGTAGAACCCGAAATAGATGAGATGTCTAGCCAGCTTTACAACCTAAATACACACATTCAAATGCTCATGCATCCTTTTCATCCCTTTTTTCATTAATTTAATTTATTCGTCTATACGTCTATTCGTCAATTCGTCTATTTTTCGTTTCCTTTATTCGGTTGTTCATTCGTTCTTGTTTGTCCGTTTGTTGCTGAATTTCTACCTCGAACGTGAGTTTGTTCTGCTCGACGTCGCTGAAGGCCCACATCTTCTCCACCACATTCCTCAGGTATTCCTCCACAAAGCTCATGGTTGGGCTGAACCTTTAACAAACATAATTTTATATAAACTAGGCGTTCAGGGCGCTTCGCGCTCATCTATTTCAATTGTGCAATTTCTCTTTGTATACACGTAAAACAAAAACAAACTAAAAAGTTCGTGGATTTTCGAAAAGATTTCGTGGATTTTCAAAATTTAATGAAAATTTTTTTAATTTTGATCATCCATAAACCTTCCCAGGGGTCATGCAAGGTCCCACACAAAATTTTGTCCCTAACGGTTGAGCTGCTTTGACGTTTATTGGATAGAAAAAAAGACAGACAGACAAGCAAAGTATATAAAGATACTAGCCTTCTATTTCAACTGTGAACATTTTCTCTTTGTGTACATTGTTTGTAAAACAAAAAGTTAACGGATTTTATAAAAAAAAAATCGATTAATTTCAATGAAAATCGAATTTTGGAGGAGGCTAATTTTTTAAATTTTGATCATTCACAAACCTTCCCAAAGGTCATGTAAGGTCCCACGCAAAATTTGGGCCCGATCGGTTCAGCCGTTTTAACGATTATTGGACACAAACCAACAGACAGACACCCAGACAATCAAAGTATATATATATAGAAGAGCTACTTTTGTATACTTTTTCAACTTTGGAATTAATCTTTAATCGGCCTCCGCCTGTAGAATACTATCTGTTTTTAAAAAAATTGCAAAAGGGAATTATCAACAAAGGAATTTATTCTTTACCACAAACTCTTATTTTCTTATCCCTATATCTGTGCAACCCCATGTCGTAAATATTTCAAACTATGAATTCTGTTAAATCAAACAATCTAAGTTTGAAAAATCAATTATTTACACCATGAGGTTGCAAAGATATAGGGATTGAAAAATTCAAGTTAGTGACAAAGAATAAATTCTTCTCAACACCTAGAAACAAATTTAAGAATAAGATAAGATAAAAATTAAGAATAAGGAAAAAAGGACAAAAAATACGATATAAAGGACTAAAAATAAGAATTAACTGACCTAAGTCTAACGAAAACAAACAATTAACTGGCAAGTCTAACAAAAAAAAACAAGAATATACTAACCTACGTCTAACGTAAACAAACAATTAACCGACCAAAGTCTAACAAAAACCAGGAATTAACTGACAAGTCTAACAAAAACAATAATTAACTGACCTAAGTCTAACACAAATAACACATTAACTGACCTAAGTCTAACAAAAACAACGAATTAACTGACCTAAGTCTAACGTCCTCTCTGGAATGATCTTGACCATTCCCACTGTCATAGTCCACTATTGACAACCGCAATGGAATATCGGACCTAAACCAAATATACATTTTAATGATTTTTTTTCAAGTTTTCAATTACTCCTGCAAGGTATTTTAAAGGTTTTACAACTGAATTATGGTTAGAATTTAAAACAACATTCGCAAGTTTTAAAATTATAGTTAAAATAATTTTCGGATTTTTCTTTTTTCACACATGTAGATTGCTAACGTTCAATAATGAAATCGCACCACGATTTCCTCCTACGATTGCTTTTAAAGTTTAACATTGCGTTGAAACGTTTAAAACTTTAGGGAGAGCTGAACTATTAGGATTCACATTTCACAATATTGAGTTGTATTACGTGAAACCAAGCTTTTAAAAAACGAATGATATTTTTATAGAATATTTTTAACTTAAATTTCAATTATAACTTACCAAAGTCTGGCGTACTGAACAGGCTTAACCTCCTCCTACATACAAAGAATATATTTAACATAAATCATTTAGATTTTAAATTAAGGTTCTAATGATGTAATTTGTATATTAACATTTTACATACGTATTTGATTTTATGTTTTAATTAATTCTATTATAAGGTGTATGTATGTTTGTATGTATAACTACATGGATACAATATACGAACGTACATAAGTTTTTGCTGTAAAATGTACATATTTCTTGTAGAACAGTTATAGTGCCTAGAAGTGATGTGAAATACTATCAAAATACAGTGTTATTACTATACAGCAGTTAATGTTCAGCAAAATCAAGTAGGATACAGCTTTTTTCATATTCTGACAACTTTTTTTCAAAAACCGGGTTTTCGCTCATAATTTTCTTAATTTTTAAGAGGATTTTTACGAATTTAATTTTTTGAACTAAGCATTTCAAAACGGATATTTTAATACCTATCTAGATTTATTTTGACGAAATTTTTTTTCAGGCTGATTTGTGATTTGATTTCCACAAAAAAATCTGAATGAGTTTGAAAATTATGAGAAAAAAAATCTGCCATCTTTTTTTTTAATATTTCAGAGAATTTATGCAAGATAAATTATCAAAAAAGAGACGCATATTTTTACTCTCAAAACGTTTTCTTGAGAATAAGAAAGCACCTGAGGATCCCTATCAACGTGCATAAGAATAAGAAAGCACCTGAGGATCCCTATCAACGTGCATAAGAATAAGAAAGCACCTGAGGATCCCTATCAACGTGCATATGAATAAGAAAGCACCTTAGGATCCCTATCAACGTGCATAAGAATAAGAAAGCACCTGAGGATCCCTATCAACGTGCATATGAATAAGAAAGCACCTGAGGATCCCTATCAACGTGCATGTGGAGCATAAG
The DNA here is from genome assembly GCF_000591075.1 of Eurytemora carolleeae. Lineage (NCBI taxonomy): Eukaryota > Metazoa > Arthropoda > Copepoda > Calanoida > Temoridae > Eurytemora > Eurytemora carolleeae. Next base: position 62,897 of record NW_019397138.1, read on the forward strand.
CCGGCAAAATGATGCGCGAAGGTAGAACGGGAGCTGGTCATTTTCCATGCATCTTAAAGAAAAATATTAAAATCTTTAATTCACGTAAAAAGACTAGAAGCGTAATTTCAGGTGACTCTCCGTGCAAAGATGGTAATAAAACCATTGAATCTGATCAAAAAAAGTGGAAGATATCGTCATTATCCTAACTCTAAAAGTTAGGAGATAAAAACATCATCATCATATTGATCAGACAAATCTTTCAAGGGTACCATTGTAAATCGGACATTTACCACGCATGGAGGGTCATTTGAAATTTCGCGTACAGAACCTTTGATTTTAATTTAAAACTGTATCTCTTGGTATTTTTTAATCAAATTCTCAAGTTAAAAAAAACTGGAAAGTTAAACAAATTATCTGGAGTTTTTAAACTTTTAAGGGGGTTATATTACTAAAAAATCAATAACAGAAGGAAATGAAATTAAAATTAAGGTTGTCCAAATTTAAGAACTAAAAGAAAATTAAAATAAAAAATTATTATCTTTATTATTACCTGACACGAGCTTTTAATAAATTTGCTTTAATTAGATCAATATCTTAACGTTTTTAGATTGATAAAATTCAGTGATTTTGCTATTTTACTTTATCATTAAATAACATAAGATCCAGTAACTTTGGGAAAATAATGGTTGTCAAATTACAGAAAAAAAATGGCTTACTTCAGGATGAGATGATGATCGAGATGTTCTGACAGTTTATTGATCGCCAGGTATTGACGATCTAAGCACATGTTCGAAAACAAGTCCAGCTGATGTCTGATGAAAGCAAAATTATATAAAGCATTTAAATAATTATAAAAATAAATGATTATTTTTTTTTATTTGTTATCACAGCATTTAAATTAAAACATTTTATGCTGATCGAATTTCAAGTTTTTTGGATTAAAGGATGACTTTTCTTTAGTTACTCACTTTTAAAAGTCCGATATGATTTTATTTTATTTGATAGAAAATACTAAAAAATTATAAATAATGTTTCCTGTAATATTCCAGAATGAGGGATGCCTCCGTATTACCGGCTCTAGCCGCTCTGAATCATTTACTTAATCACAAACCGCCAGAGGAGAATAAAATATATTTAGTTAAAAAATTAGTTTGATATTTCGAATGCGATATTTTGTCGTTATTAAAATTCCTTTTTCCATCAGACCAATTTATTTCATTTCTAGTTTCTTTGTGCATTTAAGCTACAAAGCCAATGAGAAAATTGTCAGAATTTAACAGGTTACAGATAGAGAATATAACTTCCCCATTAGTTCTCTGGTAGAAGTTTACACGGTAACACTATTGAATTATAAACTATGTCTACAGAGCTGGGAACTTTTAAATGGGATATCCTTAATCAAGATGGGTTAATAAATCTGGAGATTAAGAAAAAAGAGGAGATCAAGCATTCATTTCGATATCCACCATTAAGTTTTTAGAACTTTTTTATTGTGAATCTTGGTATCAAGGATTGAATTCTATCTTGTGCAATTCTAGGGTTTAATTATATTCTTCTTCGATATCTTGCGACATACCCCGGAGGGTCAGTTCTTTGGCTGAGGGATTAAGCATGTTAAAGTGCCCATATTGGATATCAAGATAAAACCTTTGAGATCAACGATATTACAAACAATGCGATCTTGGTCCCTTTTATTATGAATATTTGAGGTTAAGCATGATGTAAGTAATATTCCCTGGCGAGGTCAGGTAGAGATCTTTGGTATCCATCCTCCCAGGATAGAAGGACATCTTCACAACCACTTGTCACAACCTCCAGATAGATAGAAAGATAATAAATACAAGGTTACCCACAAAGAATGAGAATGTAAAGACGACCCAAAACTCTCAAAATATTGAAGATTGATTCTTTGTTTCCGCATTTAATCGAGTATTTTAATGGTTACTAAATAATTAAGAACAAAAAAAACCTTGAAGTCTCAATGTATATACACTGGTGAGTGGTTATCTACAAAGGATGAGACTATAAAGACGACCTAAAACTCTTTGCAAACTATAACAATCTAAAGATATTAAGCTTTCTGGCTTTAATTGAACCTTTTAATGGTTATTGCAGAAACCCATTCCCGGGTAGAATCTTAGAGTCTGAAACCTAGTCTTAGACGCCGGGCCGACCTCCTCAGACCCTCTGTTTTTGGAAAAAAATATCAAATTTCACCAAATATATGTAATATGAGCAAAAACCATTAAAATATTTGAGAATTCCTCTCCCCATCCCTTTCTTCAAGCACCCCTCCATATGTCCCAACCCCAGAGAGATAATGGCCCCCTGCCGTGACAGAAACCCGACACCCATCCGTTTTGAGGAGAGACGGATTCAGGGTCTTTTCGGTCTAAAAACGACTCTCTTATTATTACTAAAATAGAGTCGGGCAGGCGCCCGTTTTTGGGGTCGTGCGGGTCGTTTTCAGACTCTAAAACAGCGTCGCTTGTTCTATGCGGGTTACTGTTAAAAAAATGATGAATAAAATCTGTTCAATCTTCTTTCAAGTCTCATCTTTTGTAGATATATTCTTATATATAAATTAAAACAATGGACAATTAACATCTACAAAGGGAAGTCAGCTGTTTCAATGAAACCCCTTGTCTTGACCTAATTCGCTACTATGGGTAACAAGGACGGACTCCAAATAAGATCTGCCCTTGGTGATCATGATATTTCAAAAAAAACATAAATTGAACTCTATACTCGATGCATATCATTTTCTTGAAAATGTTATTCAGTAATACTTAATAAAATATGCTATTTCTAACATCTATCTATTGTTACGATAACTAATTTTTGCATCATTGACCAATTGTTTTGAGAAAATTGTTGTAAGTGATTTAATGAAATCTAAAGTGCCCTTTATTAGAGAACTAGTTCTAATTTTTCAAAAAAAAAGAAGCAAGTATTGATAAAAAAACACACAAATGTTGGGGGAAAAAAGAAGCAAGTATTGGTAAAAAACACAAATGTTGGGGGAAAAAAGAAGCAAGTATTGATAAAAAACACAAATGTTGGGGGAAAAAAGAAGCAAGTATTGATAAAAAACACAAATGTTGGGGGAAAAAAGAAAGCATAAGCAATTTTTTTCCAGTGCCCTTTGAACTTTTTCCAGTGATATTTTATCGAATAAATTCCAATTTTTAAGTCCTTTTAACGGATATTGTTCAGCCTCCCCCCTCTATGACACAAAATTACGCCTATAATAAATAATAATATTATCAAGTATCGTCCCGTAGCAGTCAGAGTTCAGCTCTAATCTAACTGCACCACCATAATGGTTGCAATGGGGCGTCACTGGCACAAAGTTACGCATATGGGCGGAATAATAAGATGCAAAAAAATTGAGTTTTTGCCACAAACTCGGATTTTTAAATCCCAATTTCTTTAACCCATATGTCGTAGACCGTAGGACCGTTCACTTATTTGGGTAATTTCAGGGTAAACTAAACAGCCTATTCGCTGTTGATTAGTAATAATCTTACTTTTCAAAGACAACTGTGGCCGGAGAAAAAGTCGATTTTTCGTTCAGAATTCGAGCGCAAAGGGACGGTCCCTTTTTATAGACACTAATTGATGTTTTTTTCAGCATGTTGTTAATCAAAATAAATTTCGAATATAAAATTAAACTGTAGTATCTAATCGTTAATTGTAAATGTCATTATCTTTAATTTTTTTTTGTTTTTAACTTTCTATTTCTAAAATAACACTATTTTATCGCATTCAAAATTGTGTATTGCCTGTGTAAAAAGCTGAATTGAACGTGGCATGACAAATGAAAAGTTGTGCACATACGGGAAAAAAATATACAAAATCTACGAACCAAAATACGAGTAATAATTAATTGATTGTCGTAGAGACGTCGTCTTTGTAAACACATTTTACATGTTTTAATACGAAAAACGTAAATTTCTTGCTAACTCAAATATCAAAAGTTTTCAGATTTTAGCACATAATAACGAACACATAATGACATTAAAATATAATAAATTTAAATGTTATTGGGCTCATGTTACTGAAAAAAAACATCAAATAGTGTCTATAGAGAGGGACCGTCCTTTTTGCGCTCGAATTCTGAACGAAAAATCGGGTTTTTCTCCGGCCACAGTTGTCTTTGAAAAGTAAGACTATTACCAATCAACAGCGAATAGGCTGTTTAGTTTACCCTGAAATTACCCAAATAAGTGAACGGTCCCTTTAAAATCATAATTTGTCTCAGTATCCTTTTATTTAACTGTTGTTGATAAAAATAAATAAAAACCTGCAATATTAAAATGGAAACATGGCTCTAAAAGTAGTTTTAATTAAATCTTAATACACCATGTTCCATCAAGGATCCACAAAGAAGAAATATATTTTCAATTGGGAATAAACAAGTGTCAGCTATGTTCTTGTTTATCTAAGATGTAGAAATTTACTTGTCAACCAGTAGTAGATTTTTAGTACAGAAACGAAAATATATCTCTGTAATCAATAAAAGGATATAGGTTTAATCTTTGATCACGCTCTTTATACGAGGATTCAATTAGAACTTCGAGAACTCTCCCTTACTCTAGGACTACAGTGCAGGATATATATTGATATTTCTGGCGCCAAGATATCAAATTAAAGAATAGTATGAATCAGAAATATGTGTCAAAATACATTTTTCCATTGATTACAAGGGATTAGAATGCGTAGATCTAAAAGAGAAGAACAGAAAACAGATGTGTGACTAGATAAAAAAAGATTCTTTCCAGAGTTCAGAAAAAAAATAGATGCAAGAGTATACAGAGTTCAGAAAAATGAAAGCAAGATACTCAGCAATTTCAAATTGATGGCTCAGAAAAAAGCAAGATCATTCAAAAATAGTTCTTACTTGTAACACGGCAAACTACAAGGACATCCAAAAAATTCTTTCTTTTTATTTTTAAAATTAGCCAAAGTATGATTGAAGGATGGACCAACAAATCAAATCAAATCAAATATTTATTGCACGAAGATTAGAACAAGAAATGAAATGAAGAACAAGAAATATAGAAATCTCAAATATTTCCATCTGATATCATATGAATATTTTAAAAATATTGTAAAATTTAAACAAAATAGATTATTAAAGTTAAAACAGTGCAGGATAAAGTGATGTGCAATAAGTGAGTTCAATTTGAAAACTTGAAAATCTGAGAAGTTTTACAAATTTCAAATTTCAAATTTTAGACTATGCCAAATTTTAACCAGAAGAGAAAATATAAGCAAAAAACGAACCAAAAGAAACTTGTTAAACAATCGTTTTTTTTTTTTCTCTCTTAGAATAAACATGTCGATTTTTATAAAGGCAAACTTGAACAGATTACAGTTTTGACATGTTAATATTTTTATCAAAATCTATTAAAAACTATCCTAAGTGCAGGTCTAAACTATGGCTTACAACTTGAGTTTTAAAGAATTTATGAAGAATCTGATATTCAGCTGGTGTTCCTTCTATACTCCAGGTAGAATACTAGTATAATACAGGGTGAGAACAGTCGGTCCCAGAAACAATGTGGAATAGGAGGCCACTGTATAACTATCAATAAATATGAAAAACAGCAATTGTGCAGTATACACAGGCCCATTTAACTTAATAAGTTAACTAAAAAGCTACAGTTAAACTAATTAAACATTAAACATAAAACTGGTTTAACATCGTGCTCCTATTCCGAAACATCAGCAACACAAATCCTCCAAAAAAAATGCGTGAATTGCGCAATTTTCCGAAAAGATTTTTTATATTTCAGCCTGAAAATAACATTTTCTACCTGTAGATCTCCTTCCTCCTGAATCTGAGCAACCCCCTTACTTAAACGAGTTTGAATCAGAATATTTGAGTTAGATTCGCTGAGAACACTCTTACAAATCAGTTCCTTAAATAGAAATAGAATTTTGTTATAAAATAGTTTAAAAACCTAGCGTCGCCCCAGGTACTAATAGTTATTCCCACCGTTTGCCCGCGCTTGCCTTTTGTCGCAACTAAGAAAATTTAAACCAATCTAAGGACATCCCCGCGGTTCTACCGAATTCCCTAATCAAAATATTTGCGGTAAATATGGCTAGGGGTTTGTGAGTTATGATTGGACATCCAAAAGATTTCTGTTATATATATAAATGCTAGAAAGTCTTTTCTTACCTGGGTGACCGGAATGGCGACATTGTTTGAAATGCAAAGATCAGAAAGATAATCAAGGAATCTTGAATCCCAAGTTTTCATATTTTTCTGAACCAACCGAACAAATGTCTCTATCTCATCAGCCTATATTAAGTTATTGACTCAAACTTTTGAATTAAGATAATTGTAGGTAGAAACTTATAGATTAGATTGTGTTCAGTGTTTCATTTATACTGCGCGGCGGTATCTTGAGATTTAGGGAATTAATTGACTTAAGAAATATTCAAAAGGAATAAGCTTGAATTGTCACACCAAGAAATAAGCTTGTTTCGTCACCACACCAAAAGGGTACAAATTATTTATTGCTTTCGAACGGATTAACAATAAAAAGATCCGTTCGAAGTTATTTTGGTTTCATTTCACTTATAGGAAAGTATTTCGGCGAGCCAATAAGAGGAAATTTGCCCCATGGGAGCCACTTTGGGAAAACTATCCCAGTAACAATTGTAAATCACCTTTCTTCTTCGCGGATTTTGTTACTTCTAAAAATAAATATTTTTAGGCAACTTTTTCCCAATTCGTCCATCCGCACATGAGAGAACTTATGTGTCTTACTCCAAAAGTTGGTGCGTAATGACTTTACTTAGTATTCGGAAATAAATGAACAGTCCCTTTAAATGAATAAATTTGAGCAAATAACGCTCCTTGATATGTTTCTCTAACAGCTTCCTATTGTTATGTAGTAGAGCGGTCATGGTGTCCTCGGCCAAGATATCGTAGCCAATCTGCTTTTGCATAAATCCAAAATGTTTAGCAATATACTCCTGGTTCTTCCTAAACATGAAAAATAATAATAATAATAATAAAATTAATATTAATAATAATGTTTATTGCTTATGTTGTTTATCAACACAAAATTTTTCATAAATCGGGTCAAAAATGAAACAAATCATGAACAAAGAAGGAAAAGACAACAAGTTGAAAAGAGCTCAAAAATTACGAAAATTATAAGATTCAAGAAACTTAAAATTTTAAGACATACATGCAGAACATTTTGGCCTGGTTCGTATTAAAAAAAAATAACATGAAATTATTATTGATAAATATAATTTATACTTAATTTTAAATATTTGAGCAAAAATTTTTAATTAACAAATTTAAATACAGTGAAACCCTTAATAAAGAATACATCGAAAGAAATCATCAAATGTCGTATTCTTCACTTTCTGATAATGGAATGTTGCAAATATTTAGGCTTTTAATTAAATGATTATATGTAACTTTTTAAAACTGTTCCCGCATATTCATGGCTATTTATTTATTTTCGCAAATACTGAAATTTACGTAATGTAATATAAAACTCATTGAAAAATTGTCAAGACGACATTTGATAAATTCTTCCGATGTATTCGTTATTAAGGGTTTCAGTTAAGGGTAGTACAGTCAAAATAAAAAAAACAGTCGGCCAACATTTCGTGGAAATGAAGACCGAGCCACAACACAAATAAACGGCTAAATTACAAAAATTAATCTATTTAAAGAAATTATAAAATGAAGAATTGCCTGTAGTCCTTTTGAGAAAGACGGAGGATTCTATAGCAGAGCCTAAACACGACAACAAGTTATTCAAATAAATCCAGGGATTCAAGGGATCCTTCTCAAATCAATCTTGGGATTAAGGGGACTTTCGTGAATGTTTAAGTGGTGGGGGGATTTAATCAATCGTGGGATTGTAAGTTTGTTTGCAAAAGTTAAAGAGGATTCAAATCTATCATGGGATTAGAGGAATTTTTTGCAAAAGTGAAATGAACGGATTAATAATCAATAATCAATCGTGTTATTAAAGGGAGTGTTCACAAAAGTGAAATGGGGATTTAGTTTAATCTTGGGATTAAAGGTATTCTTCGCAAAAGTGATCGAGGGATTCAAATCTATCGTGGAATTAAACAATTGTGCGCATAATTGAAACGGTGATAAAAATAAAGGGAGTGTATGCAAAAGTGAAATGGGAATTCAAATCAATTTTGGGATTGAAGGGACTCTTTGCAAAACTTTAAAGGGGATTAAACGAAGATTTTACGGGATTGTTCGCAAACGTGAAAGGGGGTTCAATTCAATCTTGGAATTGAAGGAATTGTTCGTGAAAGTGAAATTAATGTCAATCGGGCGATTTGGAAGAAAGTAAGAAGGGGAATCTAATCAAGTGAGATGAACAGGATTGGTCACTAAAGTGAAAGTTCAAATCTATCGTAGGAATAAAGGGATTCTTCGCAAAAGTTTAAGGGGGGGGGGGGACTTAATTCAATTTTTGGATTAAAAATATTAATTTAATCAAGGAATTAACATGATTGTAAAAAGGGGGGGGGGGGTTAAAATCTATTGTGGGATTAAAGGGAGTGTTCGCGAAAATGGAAGGGAGCATAAATCAATCAGAAAAAGATTTGTAATTATATCTTTATATTTGCATTGTTTCTGAAAGAGCACTATACAAAATTGTGAAGCGATATCATTCCCACATTTTTGCAAATGCAAAGAGTTTAAATTTTCCCGTTAATTCAAAAATGCTGACTTACTCAATCAGCTGAATATTAAATCAATGTGCTTTAAACTTTTTTGGTTCCCGGATATCCTAAAAGTAATTTAAGAAAACTCTAAAATAATTAATTAAAAACAAGACTCAGGACAAATATAATTGTATTATAAATACTTATTATTTTGGAAATTGCAAAATTGTTAAATTTCTCCATTCTCAGATGTAAAAATAACGGATGTTCCTGAATATATGTTTGTAGGGAGCATGCCGGGGATCTGATAGTTCATCTATTCTTAGCAACGGACCGTCTCCGTTCTAAAAAAATATATGAAAATGAAAATTTTCTACATATTCAAATAAATCAGATATTTCTTGTCCCTGAGAACAAACAAAAAATTAGATGTTTTTTCCTTTAGATAAATAAATGAATGGACTATAAAAAGAATCTTTTTTGTGTTCAAACGTCACAAAATAGGAACTCATACTCATACTCATATTTTTTACAATGTTAATTGGTTTCTTTTTATTTTAAATGCATAGTTTCTTGGATAGAAATCATCCCAGAATGTTCCTGAAGAACACAATGAAAATAGCTTGGAATAGGTTTACATATTCAAGTGAATTTCATGAATGACAAGGAATTTTTCCAACAATCACTTTTCCACCATATGTGACATTTCTATGAATTCAATTTTGCAATCATCTAAACGGACTGCGCAGAATTTAGGGAAATGAGGGATTTTGTTTTTATTTATTTAAAACTTTTAAAGGAGAAGCTTCGCGAATTAGTCATCACATTATTTTCATAGATTGTCATTTTTATTTTCAAGTGAACCATCATTTTAAGAGGGGCATATGCCTGATTCATAACGGTACCGGGCATTTTAAACTCCTTTTTCTGCAGCAGAAATCCGCAAGTCACTTTTTTAAGGAAATCACAATTGCAATTTTAAACTTTTAAAGAAAAAAACTACCTTTAGAGAATGAGCTTAAAGAAAAATTATCTATCCCCCCCGTTCATAAAAAAAATACCTTTGACTCGAGGAATGGGGCCTGTAGTATCCTAAAGAGCTGCTTCAGAATATACTGCTCCCTGAGCAGCTTTTGTCTGTCCCTCAGTACGGAGCTGTTTATACAAGACGGTTCAACCTCTAAATATAAAAAGTTGAAATACCTTATTTCTGAAAAGTATGTAAAAACAATCAAATAATAATAAAGATCAATTCTGACAAATAGAAGGGAAAAAAGGATGTAAATTCAAATCTATGATTTTGCATTTTTTTGAGATGACATTTCTTTTCTAAACTATTTTAACATAAAATCATTATAGCTTATAACTTCTATTTCTGGTCGTCTTCCTTCTCCGTTTAATTCTATTGACCACTGTAGAATAGTGAAATAAAGTGAAATTAAATATGACTTTATAACTTTCCTGTCATGAAAGTTTGTTTACATTTAACTGTGACGTAATAGAAATACTCTAGAACAGATTTTATTGTAAACAAACAACATTTTGTAAGCAATAAATGGGCACTTACCGTAAAACAACCAAATCCTTTAATCTAATAGAATTAATTATTTCATTATTATTTTTCTTCTTTTTTTCTGACTGTTTTTTCGTATTCAACAATATAGTCATTTAAATTACTTACTATAAAGTTTTGTCCTGTTTACAGTAACTTAAAGGAGTAGAATCCCATATCCTCCCATTCTCTTTATTCATATATATATAATGCATATTTTCCTTGAAGAAGGGTGGTGAGAGTTCTCCTTTCATTTTGGGAAATAATCCCTTTTTCAAGCTGAGAGGAAACATTCTCAAGAACCTTGCAAGCATCATTCGCGAAATCCAGGTCGCGGACCTGCAAATATAATTAGCACAAAGGACAAATTTCATAAGGAACGTACAAGAGATCCATTTTATAAGAAATATATATATATATATATAATGTTATTAGTGTGCCGTACCTTTAAACCTTACAAACAAAAATATTTAACTCTCGAAATCCGNTTTAGCCCAATATTTTCTATTTGATCCTTGAACTGGTGGGAAAAGTATGAAGGTTTCTGTAAATACCCCGAAATTTAAACTATAGAGGGTATAAAAGTATTTTAAGTCTCTAGTATTTACAATGGTGAGAGATTGTATTAATATTTTCAAAGTTAGTTCACCCCTCTCCTCTGTAGGTCCTACTAATGTTTTGTTTTTAGGTCCCTATTTATATAAATTTACATTTTACTTGTCTCAAATGCAGTTAAGTGGGTTTTTATGATCAACTGGGCCACACAAAAAAAAAACAAGATATATACAAATTTCTCAAACATTTCATGAAAAAAAAAAAATTCTTTTTTGGCGGGGGGAGGGTAAATAGGGAGGAAAAAATTACCCTTCGGACTTTCTTTTTTGTCCGAATATTTTAAATTAGTATTATATATCTAAATCTGTTCAAATGCCGCATTTATATGCGTTCTCAAAGTGAATCTATAATTTCATCCTCTTTTTTACATTCTCAGTGTGGATATTTAAAATTTGTGCGTCCTCAATCATTGAGGACGCACAAATCCGTCCATTTTTATGTGTCCTCAATGTAGATATTTATAAATGTGTCTTCTTTTGTGCGTCCTCAATCATTGTGGATCCGCATAGATGCGTCCACTTTTATGTGTTCTCTATGTAGATATTTATAAATGTGTCCTCTTTTGTCAGTCCTCCTTGTGGATCCGTATAAATGCGTCCACTTTTATCTCAATGTAGATATGCATAATTGCGTCCTTTTTTGTCCGTCCTCATAAATGCGTCCTTTTCGCAACATAGAATGTTGAACAACATTGCCAGCATCTATGAGATAAACGTAGATATTTCTTTATCTAGTATATTATTTTGTACCCTCTGTCTACAATATTCCTAGCGCATGCCGCGTAAATCAAAAACGACCTAAAAGCTGTCTTTTAATTTCCATATTTATTGAGACACTCTGCATCTGAATGTATCTGATTGAACACTGCATATTCATGATATGACCCAAAGTGCATTGCAACAACAACTAATACTGCAAGTTGTTCTACTGGAACCGAGTCGACCAATAAAAGTTAAAACAAATTAGTAAGGAGCTACAAAGTTAAACTCTTCTTTTTCTGCTTCTAAATAGTTTGTTGAAAATTAACTTCGTACAAAATAGCGACGTATTTAAAGGGACTGTAAGCTTAATTTAAAGGGACCCTCCGTGTACAGATGCCAATGCCCGATTTTCAACGGTACCCTTGAAATTTTAACAAGAAATGCGGAATTCCCTTTCGCAGAGAAACCACAAATGAAAATAAACAGTTTAAAAAACAAAAACAAAAACATTGATATCTCTTTCATACGTTATCAGACAAAGGTTTCAAGGGTACCGTTGTAAATCGGGAATTGCCATCTTTGCATGCATGAGGGTTACTTAAAATTAAGCTTACAACCTCTTTTTGAACAATTATTTCTTGTAATTTCTCAAAGTTCTCTACAAGGAGGGGGGGGGGACAAACCAAATATGGTAAAGTATCAGATTAGCCTCTGCAAAAAAAAAGTCGCAATTTGGTCCGCAAAACAATGAAAACATGCATTGAATGATGCAAAAATGAATCTGCAAAAATTTGCATTCTTTGGTTACCAAGATTGCAGAAGTGCTTTGTAGTGTATGAGCCCGTAAACTTGATGGATGGCCGAGAAGTGAAAAAAAATAATTAAATCTTTTATTTTTTTTTTCTATATTCTTAAATATTTTTTTAAAACTTTTATTTCTGTTTACATTTAAATTTAAAACACAAGCATGACATGCAATCCATTAGAAATGCATCTAAATCTAAAAGGAAAATTGAATTAAAAGATAAGAAGAATTAGGACTCAGGATATTTTGATAAGAAAACGTCTTTTCAAAACGACCGAATAGAAGTTAGTTATTATAATTTATAGTTAAAAAAAATATATAGGAGGGACTTTTCAGTAAAAAGACCAACTATCACGATAATCAATTCTCCAGATATCATAAGCTGAAGAAACGCACATTGATAAAAAACCTACTTTTTTCAACATTCTATTTACCTCAAAAAAAAATGTTTTTCTTCTTGCATTTGAAAATAAAATACCCAAATGGAAACCTAAAATTCCGATTTTAAATTGTGTGAACCCAACGTGAAGTGCCAGAGTGCCTTTCTTACCTATGGGTATAGAAGTGGAATGAACCCAACTTGAAGTTCCAAAGTGCCTATCTTACCTATGGGTATAGAAGTGGAATGAATCCGACTTGAGGTGCCAAAGTGCCTATCTAACCAATATGTATAGAAGTGGAATGAACCCAGCTTGAAGAGACAAAGTGCCTATCTTACCTATATAAGTGGAATGAACCCGACATGGAGTGACAGTGCCTATCTTACCTATGGGTATAGAAGTGGAATGAACCCAACTTGAAGTAACCAAGTGACGAAGTCGGACGTAAGAATTCTGTGGAACAAGTGAATCTCCTCTTTGAAAAAAAGAGAATTTGAATTTCTTTATCATTAATGTCGTTATTATCATTATAATCATCATCATCACTTTCTTATCATTATTATCATTATTGTCGTTATTATTATTATCATCATCATCATCATTACTATTCTTATCATTATTATCCTTATTGTCGTTATTATTATTATTATTATTATCATCATCATCATCATTACTATTCTTATCATTAATATCCTTATTGTCGTTATTATCATTATCATCATCATCATCACTATTGTTATCATTAATATCCTTATTGTCGTTATCATTATCATCATCATCATCATCACTATTCTTATCGTTAATATCCTTATTGTCGTTATTATTATTATCATCATCATCATCATCACTATTCTTGTCATTATTATCCATATTGTCTTTATTATCATTATCATCATAATCATCAGTACTATTACTATTATTATTATTATCCATGTTTTCGTTATTATCACAATTATCAACATCATCATCATCATCATTACTATCATTACGATTACTATCATTATGAGTATTATAATTATGATTACTATCATTATGATTACTATCATTATGATTACTATCATTATGATTACTGTCATTATGATTACTATATTATGATTATTATCATTATGATTACTATAATTATGATTACTTTCATTATGATTACTATCATTAAGATTACTATCATTATGATTACTATCATTATGATTACTATCATTATGATTGCAATAATTATGATTATTATCATTATGATTACTTTCATTATCATTACTACCATTGTCAATAGTATCACTATCGTTATCATTAGTATCATAATTACCATTATCAGTTTTACTATTATTATCAATATCATTTTCATTATAATTTTATCATATAATTATTATCATATTTATTATCATAATCATTAAAATTGTCATTATTGTAACTATCATCATTATTCGTTCACTATTATCATTAACATTATCAGTGTGACCATTATTATCATTATCATCATCATCACTATCCTTTTAATCATTTAAAGACTTTCCGTCATTAATAAGAGTACATGGCTCTGACCACTCCAAACACAAAATGTATTTTAAGCGTATTTACTGGTAAGAATTTGTGACTTTGTAACTCCTTTTAGTTATCATTTTTAACTAACTGAGAGAAACGATGTTATTAAATTGAATATAAGGGAAAATTAGCCTTTTATTTCAAGAGACTGTTCCTGCTTTACCTGCTGGTTAGTGTTGTAGGATCTAGTTCAAACAAGGAAGCAAGATCATGAGAATAAGGAACAGATACAAGATGATAAACAGAACCAAAGGAATCTGTAAAAAAAAATATGAAAATGGACTATTAATGAAAATTCAGACGACCCTTGAATGCCACTGAAGATCTTAATTTAGGAATTTAGTTTTGAAATCATTTCCTCAATAAATTGAAAATTAAAACACAAATCAGTTTAAACAGACCAAAACTTTTTCTGATCTCAAAAAAATGTTTAAAAAAGAAAAAACTTACCTCTGAGTTTGTCTCTCATATTGTCTGAAGTAGGATCTTCGTCTACATCAGCAGCTAGATAGTGCCCCGTAGCCAGGTGTTTAAACCTAATATATTAAATAGGACTGTATACTAGATAGTGCCCCGTTGCCAGGTGTTTAAACCTAATATATTAAATAGGACTGTTTACTAGATAGTGCTCAGTAGCCAGGTGTTTAAACATAATATATTAAATAGGACTGTATACTAGATAGTGCCCCGTAGCCAGGTGTTTAAACCTAATATATTAAATTGGACTGTATACTAGATAGTGCCCCGTAGCCAGGTGTTTAAACCTAAAATATTAAATAGGACTGTATACTAGATAGTGCCCCGTAGCCAGGTGTTTAAACCTAATATATCAAATAGGACTATATACTAGATAGTGCCCCGTAGCCAGGTGTTTAAACCTAATATATTAAATAGGACTGTTCACTAGATAGTACCCAGTACCCAGGTGTTTAAACCTAATATATTAAATAGGACTGTATACTAGATCCCAGAAAACAGAAGTGGATGTTACAACTAGATGTCAACTAGTTGTTCTAAACTCCACTTCAAAACTCCACTTAAACTCGACTTTAACTCCACTTTTGAATTCCAGTCACCAACTGGGTGAAATCTGGGTGTATAAACTCGACTTAAAATCGACTTTTTGAATCCCAGTTTTCACCGAGTTAGGGTGAAAACTGGGAGTTCAAATATCCACTTCAAAACTCCACTTTAACTCGAGTGAAAACTGGGAATTCAAATATCCACTTTAAAACTCCACTTTAACTCGACTTAAACTCCACTTTTGAAATCCACTTGTCAACTGGGTGAAATCTAGGTGAATAAACTCGACTTAAACTTGACTTTTGGAATCCCAGTTTTTACCAAGTCAGGGTGAAAACTAGGAGTTCAAATATCCATTTTAAAACTCTATTTTAACTCGACTTAAACTCCACTGTTGAAATCCACTTATCAACTGGGTGAAATCTGGGTGAATAAACTCGATTTAACCTGGACTTTTTGAATCTCAGTTTTTACCAAGTCAGTATAAAAACTAGGAGATCAAATATCCACTTTAAAACTCCACTTTAACTCGACTTAAACTCCACTGTTGAAACCTACTTATCAAAAACTCGACTAAAACTCAACTTTTTGAATCCAATATTTTCTGCAGTCATCAATTGGGTCAGTAGCGTACACAGGGGGGGGGGCAGTAGTCCTCTTTCCCCCCCCTGGGCATCCCAGGGGGGCCCTGCCCCCCCCTGGGATTTTTGGGCAAAGGTAAAAAACAGGTGTTCTGGGTAAAAAAAGAGCTTGCCCTTATCGTCAAAGGGGTGTTTTCCCCCTTAAAAAGTGTAGTTAAAAATTTTCTTGGCACTTCACGCCATTTATTTTCAAAATTTACCTTAGTATTTCCCTTTTATCTAAAATCTTCACCCCACTACATACTTGATAAACAACCATAGATAGCTATATGCATTATGCACAGACGCATATACAGGGGGGGGGCAGTAGTCCTCGTTCCCCCCCCATGGGATCTATATGAGCAAATTAAAAATCAGGTGTTTGGGCTTGCCCTCATCGTCAAAGGGGTGTTTTCCCCCTTAAAAAGTATAGTTGAAAATTTTCTTGGTGCTTTGCGCCATTTATTTTCAAATTTTACCGTAGTATTTCCCTTTCATCTAAAATCTCCACCCCCCCCCGCATACTTGATAAACAACTGTTATAGCTATATGCATATTATATGCAAGCCTTTAACAATTTTTAATAAAATATTAGTGCATATTTAATTGGTTAGGTAATTAGGTTAAGCTCATTTCTAGGCTGAGCGCTGTGGCTAGGACTGACTAAGGGGCGGAGCGCTGCGGCCATGAAAGATCTTTAATTCAACAAATTTTAATAAAATCGGTGAATATTTAGGGTTAGGTTAGGTTAAGCTCATTGCTGGGTTGAGCACTGCGGCTAGGACATGGCTATAGGGGGCCGAGCGCTGCGGCCACATGTCAATTGGCTGAGCGCTATGAAAAATGCCCATCTGACCTACAAAAAGTGCCCGGCCGACCTACGAAAAATGCCCATCCGACCGATACGAAAAATGCCCATCCGACCTACGAAAAATGCCCATCTGACCTACGAAAAGTGCCCATCCGACCTAGGAAAAATGCCCATCCTACCTACGAAAAAGGCCCATCAGACCTATAACTAACGTGTCCATAGCGACAGCTTAAAGTATAGGTCGGATGCACGAATATGCTGTTTTTAACGTGCCCATCCGACCTACAATGTATGACCTACCACAGCTGTTAAAACCACGTGCTTGTAGGTCGGATGGGCAGGAGAGGGGATGGGCGTAGGTCCAAAAATACACCATCGTTTAAAACATCCCCTTCTCGAGGGTCTCAGCTATTCATCTTCATCACATCTAAATTTTTCATTATAATTAATTTTTTTCATATTGTAAAACTTAGAAGTTCCTTTTAAGAGATTTGAATTTTTTATTTTTATTTAATTTTTCATATTAGCCCTGTTTTATCGTCTTCCTTATGATAATACTTTACAGAAATGCCGCTGAATATATTTCAGAATTCACTTTTACCGCGAATTCTTAAGTGTTGTGTCGCTGCAAAACACGTCACACGTGCCTCTTTGCCAAGAATCTAAATCATATTTCAATACTGTGACTATGAGTTATCGAAGAAAAAAAGAATATGACAGAATTTACGCCAAAAAAAGAAGACTTAGGATCAAGAATCAAGGTTGGACCTTTTTTTAGATAAAAGTTGTGTAATTTCCTAGTATACAATTTTTGGACCCCGTGGATCACATATTGTGTCACAT
>NW_019397138.1:80704-102344 GCF_000591075.1 Eurytemora carolleeae
GGGGGGGGGGGGGGGCGGGGGGGAAGCCAGGCCTGGAAACAGTATTTGTCTTTTCATATATTAATATTTAGGATCTGGATCTGTTGGATCCGCAACATTTTCGCGCTCTAATGCCCCAAAAAAAAGCGGATCCACTGAACCGGATCCTTAACACTGGGTATATGAAAAGGCAAAATAACATTCTAAACCTGTTAAAATAAATACTTTTTGTAGCTCTGAAAACTGCTATTTACAAACAAGTAATTATCTGGATCCAGATCCCTTTTTTCAGGATCTGGATCTGGATCAGAATAAAATAGATGCTTTGCACTGCATTGTATAAATGTTTACTTAACACATAGATTTACACCCCCTTTACAGATAATTTACATTTTTCCTAATATTTATAATGGAACCATTATACAACTATGCAATTTATCTAATTCTTGAAATGTTTAGACTTGCCTCTTACAGCTCGTACTTTATTGGGAACTGGTAAAGGCTTCCCTGTAGAGGAAGCATCGGGCATGACCATGCATCGATACCCTGTTGAGAACAAGTTTAGAGAGGTTCTGAATAGGTAATTAAACTCATTGTTTGTTTGTCATTATTACTATCTTTTTAAGTTTATAACTGATAAATATATATGGATATATGATAAATCATTCTAAATCTAAAATAATCTCCCGCTCCCGGGGGTGGGGGGGGGGATTAATTTAAAAATTGGGAGTGGGGATGATACATTTGACACCTAAAGGCAAGTTTTTTTGGTAATTTATTTATTTTCCTCTAAAACTCGAATTATTTTCCACATTTTAGCAATTAAAATCACTAAATAATAATAATACAAACTTCTGGGGAAGAATACTTATGTACTTCTAAGAAAAATGTGATTTTCAAAAGAGGGGGGAGATTTTTAAATAAATGTACACCCCTTTAATTATCTGGATATATGTATTGGATCAACCTTATTTAATTTTATTTTGATAAAAAAGTATTACATTTTCAAAGATTTCTATTATTCATTATTTGGTTTTTGTTAGATCCTCCTTGTTAATTTTAAACATATGTATTTAATGAAAATTCAGGGAGTGTAGACATAATTTCTAATCGCCCTCCAAATATAACGTTACATGTCTTATACTCAATTGTACCCCTTGTTTTGATAGTTATCCAAGTTCTCTTTGTAAAAATTAATCATTTTAAATGCAGGTTTACTTAGAAAGCTAAATTGGATGGATTTAACATTTTTGTAGCCCAAAAAAAAACCTAATGGCATCTTTATCATTAATCTGAGAAAAGTTTAAAGAGTAGAGATGTAATTCTGGTATGCCCCATCTTAAACTAATGGGTCACTTGAAATTACTTATGCGGTCCCTTTAATGGGGAAAGTTTTGGTAACTTAATTTTCATGGTTAAAATATGTGTAATTTATGCTTATTTCCTAGGTATCCTGAATCCAGTGTACCGGACGAGGTTCAAGTTCAAATGAATTTTGATGGTCTACCATTGTTCAAGAGCTCAAAACATGTTCTTTGGCCACTTCTCTGTACATTCAGAAACCTACTACCTCTAATTGTGTTCCCGTTAATTGTTCTCTGTGGGACAAGTAAGCCTACAAATCTTGAGTTCATTAAGGAAACAATAAATCAAGTGAACTCTGTCATCCAGCAGGGAATGTTGGTAGGACGAAAGTTTATTAGCTTCAAACTTTTCGGGATTGTTGCTGATGCACCAGCTAGGTAAATTAATTTAAACACATTCAGGGGTGGATACAGGGGGGGGGGTCGGAGGTACCTTTGCAACCCCTCTGAGGGTCTTTGGGGGGCGATGCCCCCTTGAGATTTTTAGTTTTTAGTTATCCTCAAGCTTGCAGGAAGTTTTTAAATTTTCTGAAATGCCGTTCAAACTTTAAAATGATGTATAATATTCAAAAATGTGCTTGGTCCCATTGTTAAAGAGACAGAGCACATTTTCTAATATTAGCCCTAATTTTGAAGGTCAAAACAGCATTTAAGAGAAAGAGGTTTCATTGAAGATTTATTTATGAAATTTGCAAGATGTTTAGTAGGCTTAAAAACCTAAACACACTACTTAAAGGGATCTAAAGTAATATTTAGTGCTTAAATACAGATGTGGCAAGCAAGGGGAATGAAAATTTGAATAGGAAGGTTTTATCCCCAAATTCAGTTATTCTCTTTAATTCAGCAGATCGTGGGTCTGGATCTACAGCAGATCGTGTGTCTGGATCTACAGCAGATCTTGGGTCTGGATCTACAGCAGATCGTGGGTCTGGATCTACAGCAGATCGTGGGTCTGGATCTACAGCAGATCGTGGGTCTGGATCTACAGCAGATCGTGGGTCTGAATCTTCAGTAGATCGCAGGTCTGGATCTACAGCAGATCGTGGCTCTGGATCTACAGCAGATCGTGGGTCTGGATCTACAGCAGATCGTGGCTCTGTATCTACAGCAGATCGTGGGTCTGGATCTACAGCAGATCGTGGCTCTGGATCTACAGCAGATCGCGGGTCTGGATCAACAGCAGATCGCGGGTCTGGATCTGGTTCTGGATCTAAAGAAGCACGAGGATCTGGATCGGGTATGTGTAAAGATTAAGCTTTAAACCCTCCCCCCTCCCCTTCACAAGCTTTTGTCAGCTTTCAGTGCAAAAATAAACAAAAAACATTTAAATTTAGGGAAGCAATGAAAATTTTAAATTAAGGGTTTAACCCCCAAACTCATTTACTCTCCCTCATTCGGCATATAATTTTGAGCCAACATTCCCAATTTCTAGGGAGAAAAAAGAAAGATTTTTTAGGAAATCATATATTACTTGGATATTACATTAATAACCAAATAGTAAGATTTGTTATTTTTCTTGTTTCTAGCTTTTGTAATGAATTTATCATTTAGATGGAAAGAATGGGTTTGAAGAAAAAGTTCTGAAGGCTCTGGAGGGTATTAGAAGAGACCTTGATTTCCTGAAGAAGAAGAAGAAAGGGTGGTTGAAAGCCAGTGAAGAATTTCTACCGCTGAAGAGTGTTGAAGATCTCCAAAAGTTGGACAACCTGTGCACAGAACCAGACAAAATGGATGAACAGGTAGACTTGTGTGTTAAATTTTATGGATTTATACTCTATTTTTCAATCCATATGGGCCGCATTACTGTAACGGAGATTTTTGAGGTGATAGTCAGAGGTGAACTCAGGGAGAGAGGGGGCAAATATATTATCCCCCCCCCCCACTTACAAATTTCTGAGGATGCTCCTGGTACATATTACTTTAGCTACAAAACAAACGAGATGCTCAAAATTAGTTTTTTCCTCTTTGCAATTTTTTGGCACTTAAATAAACCTTGACATTTTTTAGATAATTCTGCTGATGACTGAAGGGGGGAGAGGACTAGGAGATATAACAAGGTTGGCATTACACTAAACTATTCTGCTAGTTATTTTAACACCTCAAAAATAATTTTTGATCCGTTTCCGTGTTGAGTCGTTTCCGTGTTGAGGCGTTTCCATGTCACCCTATTTTTAACGT
Source organism: Eurytemora carolleeae (assembly GCF_000591075.1). Lineage (NCBI taxonomy): Eukaryota > Metazoa > Arthropoda > Copepoda > Calanoida > Temoridae > Eurytemora > Eurytemora carolleeae. The sequence continues at coordinate 84,226 of NW_019397138.1, forward strand.
TGAAATTGTTAGGAATCAAGGTTTCAGGAAAACAGGGATTCACTACACTTTTTAAGATATCCTGTTTTACAGTGTGGATATGCAGTTAGTTGAAGATTTAAACTTTTTGATTTTTGTTTTTTTTGGGGGGACTTAAGCTTAATTTTTATCTTTAGTTTTTGTCTGAAATTAGCAGAGTATATAGGAAAGGCGGAGGCCATCTTTTTAAGATATCCTGTTGTACGTTGTGGATACGCTGTTAGTTGAAGATTTAAACTGGCTGAGTAAAGTAAAGTAAAATGTTTAAACCAACATCGAAGTCGATTGGTGTAGTCCCAGTAGATCATTTAGTTCAGAAAAAAAAGAACAATTGGAAAAATATAATACATCAGATATCCTTAGTAATGAAAATGATGACAATCCTTTCCTAGATGAAAAAAATAAGCTTGAAAGGATTGGTGTCTTGAGCGATTTCACGAATGAATTGGACAAAAAAATCCATTTGTGGTAATAAGCTAGATATTATAGTTAAGAATATTTTTGACAAATATAATACGCAAAATAAGTCTAATACCGCTTCTCAGATCTTTTTGAGCTTAAATAAATGCCAAGACCATGTTAATATTTCTCCACCAAAAACTTGAGTTCCACAAAAATTGAATTAATATTGATTGTCTATCAAAATATCAGGGAATATTTGCGAATATTCCAATTTTTGATAACGCACAGGAATTCTCCATCTGTGATTTATTATGCAACCTAAACCAAACTTGTGAAGGTCTTGCTTTTGAAGTAAATAGAAATGAATTTGAAATTTTTATTAATCAAAAACTGTCCGCTAAGGTTAAAACAGCAATAAGATCATATAATGTTTCCAATTTAGAAGATTTCTACAATACCTTAAAAAATATTTATGATCAGGATTACTCAAAGCGAGAGGCTTTCAGTGCATTAATGAATAATAAAAAATCATATAATAACCTAAAAGATTTTACCGCAGATATATTAAAATTATTATCATTAAGTCAGAAAGACATTGAGGAGCAGGCAAAAATATTTATTCATGCTTGTGAAAATGTAATTTCACCAAGGGTTCAAGAAAAGTTAATTGATTATGTCGACACTTTTGAATCTTTAATTGAAGGAAAACATCCACTTTTGTCTAATATAATTGATATATTATATAAGTACAAACTTGAAATCGATGCTTATTTAGGAAAAACCCATAAATCAAAAATGAACTCTTTTAATATGCTTCAAACCACAGAAGATGGCAGTATAAATCAGGAACGTTTTTGTACAATATGTGAAAAACCTGGTCATGAAAATAATAATTGTTTTAAAACTAAAACATGCCAAAATTGTTTCAAACAAGGACACATTGATAAATATTGTAAAAAGGAAAACTTCCTGCTTTACGTGCTGTCGACTGTGTAATGAACAGTCTCATCAATCGGTTTGATGCCAAAAATATAAAGGACAGGAGCCATCTCAAGAACCATGTACTAAATGTCTCAGCTCAATGTCTGTTCAACTTTATCAGCCAAGTTCAAAATGTAAAAGCTTTTCTTAAAAAAACTTGTTTCTGTCCCAAATTCTCTCCTCTCTACTCTTCTCTACTCTCTACTCTCTACTCTCTACTCTCTACTCTCTACTCTCTACTCTCTACTCTCTACTCTCTACTCTTTACTCTCTACTCACTAGATATATCATCGATTGATACGATTCGAGAAATAATCTTTTTTCCACGTTTGTTTCTCAGTCTCTCGTTATTCCAATCTCTTTGGCTTCCTTACTCCTGATTCTCCTGATTTTGATTTTTCATTAGTCTGTTTCTGCTAATTCTCTTGAACCTTTCTCTAGCTTGCACTTTTAAAGAGGACTCTGTCAGACCTGATTATGATGTAAATTTATTAGAAATTTCCTCAAAAATAAATAAATAATTTTCGGAAATCAGTGAGAATGAAGACGACATCCAGGTAATAAAAGAACATTTATCCAAGACAGGTAATTTAAATGATCAGAAAGAAAAATTACAACAAATAGAGGCAAGTCTGTTAGAACTAACAAATAGAATTGAATCCCAACTAGGAACAATTTTAAGCACTAAACCTGATTATGATGAAAAACTATCAGAACTTGTAGAGCCATGCTCTAGGTTCTAAGCAACTCAAAATTGTTAAAACTTTAGTTTTCCTTTTTCAGAGGCAAGAACTTTATATGAAGCAACGGGACAATTTAAGAAGAGATATAGATTAGAAAAGCAGGATCAAGATATGAAGCACTTACCCTAATACATAGATATAAACATGTATTTTTCCTCTACAGCTTCCCTCCACGGACAAAGTGAATAAAGTAATCAATAAATTCACGGAACAATAAAGGATAGAAAACAAACTCTAAATGTCCGTTGGGTAAATCATGTCATAGGGAAACTCATGTACCCGGAAATATTTAGATGGGGAATATACGTGTACTCAAACTCTCCCCAGCCGGACTGATGTGAAAAGAATTTGTGTACTTAAAATTATTTGAGCAGGGAATATGTTGGTACTCAAGATATAATGCTCCCTGGATATACCCACATTGTGTACTCGGGAATAGTTAGATGGGGAATATATGTGTACTCAAACTCTCCCTAGCCGGATTGATGTAAAAAGAATTTGTGTACTTAAAATTATTCGAGCAGGGAATATGTTGGTACTCAAGATATAAAGCTCCCTGGATAAACCCACATTGTGTACTTGGGAATATTTGGATGGGGAATATATGTGTACTTAAACTAGTTCCCCAACAGTTTTGAAATGAAAATTCAATCAATGACTATGAGTTATCGAAGAAAAAAAGAATATGACAGAATTTACGCCAAAAAAAGAAGACTTAGGATCAAGAATCAAGGTTGGACCTTTTTTTAGATAAAAGTTGGATAATTTCCTAGTATACAATTTTTGGACCCCGTGGATCACATATTGTGTCACATAGATACAATGGGTCATGTGGTTGCCGTGCCTAACCCCCTAGCCTCAGCGCTCGGCCCCCCTTACCTATCCTAGTCCCAGCGCTTGGCAAAGAAATCGTCTTTACCTTACCTAATCCTGAATTAATACAACTTAAATAATAGCTCGGTAATTTCCTAGATAACGGTTTTTGGTACATTCCTAGATAACGGTTTTTGAACCCCCCTCCCCCTATCAATTTTGTCCATGGATCTTAAATGTAAGATATGTGGCCGCAGCGCTCGGCCCCCCTAGCCTGTCCCAGCCGCAGCACGGGGCCCAGAAAGTGTCTGTAATTAAAAATTTCCATTTAGATGGCAAGAGGAAGAGGCGACCTATAGAGAAATTTGGGGAGGAGGGAGAGGGACTACCTAAAGTTAAGAAGTAAGTATTTTTTTATGACTTTTTGATTTAGATATTTCAATTTAATGATTGTTTCTGCCTTTTTTTTTCGATTGAGTCTCTTATTACCTTTATTTATACTATACTTTTGACCCTGTTCTCATGCATTTTTTGTCAACATGCATGATCAAAACTTTCATGTTTGGATAATATAGTGATGTGAAATTGCCAAAAATAATTTGGAAGGGGGTTCTCAACTCCACACTTAGATCTTTTTTATTTTTTTTAATTCAATTCTGCCATTCTGTAAGATACTAAACTGAATTACATGCCCAAAATTTACTTACAGTGATGACCAGAAAACTCTACAATAGGAAGACCTTAAACTTGAGTTATGAGTTCAACTAGTCTAATAAGCATTAGACGCATAGATTTTAAAGTTTAAAGGGTTATTTACAAAGGATTAGACTTCTGAGACGTTTGTACAAACTTTTTACTGAATGCTTCCTAATGTTCTTGCCCTTCAGCTGTTAATTTTTTTTTTTCTTTGAAAATCATTAAAGTAAAGAAAGTCTCTTCCTTTTTTATTGGTTTCTGCTTGGGTAACATATTGAGGAAACCCGTTTAAGCTGGCTACAAAACAAGCTACTCCAGGTAGAGGGGAGGGGAGGGGAGGGGGAAGGGAGAGTTCTGAAGAGCTTGTTTTGTAGCCAGCTTAAACGGGTTTCCTCAAAAAAATTAATAACCTTCGATAAATCCAAAGGAGAGAAGTGGGAGGGAAAAAGAAACAAGGAAGCTAAAATCCATCAAAACCTAAAACTAAGGAAAATAAAAGAAGCATATTTTGAGAGGGGAGTGCATTTTTCTACTCTTAGATATGCAATTATTGATTTCATTTAATTAACAAAATTTTCTTCCTTAATTTAAGTTTTTAAGGAATAAACTGGACCTGCCTGCCCAAAGCCAGACTTCAAGTCCCTCCAGGTCTACCCGAAGACGGTCTTCAAGTCCCTACAGGTAGAGGGGAGGGGAGGAGGGGAGGGGAGTATTAGATACTTTTCTACATGTAGCTCAAATTTTGAGTTATAGAGAAAAAAAAACATTCATTTGAAGGACTAAATTTTCAAATCCTTGGATTTTCAATGTTTGCATTTTACCAAAGAACATTCCTTAAAAAAAAATTTTGTAAAAAGTTTAAGTTTACATATCGCGGGAGGACTTATGTTTTTTGTGCAAAAGTATTTAAGTATGTTTAAAAGCGTCTTGAATTAAATTAAGTTCATTCAATGTTTTTCTCAAATAGCCTTTGCATGCAATTTTAATTTGATATCTTTTAAGCTGAATTTTGCAGTCACAATTCATATTTTTGAGTTCATTTGCAAAAAAGCAGCTTTTTTGGACAATGTTAAACTATGTGGAATTTTCTGGTGAATACTGCATTTCACGCACCCCCCTCCCCTCGCCCTATTTTTTTTCATNATAGCCGATTAAAACTCCACTTTTAAACTAGATTAAAACTCCACTTTTCATCATCCAGATATCATCCAGAAATCATCCAGAAATCATCTTGGTGAAAAGTTGAGTTTTAATCCTTGTATGGCAAAACTATAGCCAATTAAAACTCCACTTTTAAACTCGATTAAAACTCCACTTTTAAACTCTATTAAAACTCCACTTTTAAACTCGATTAAAACTCCACTTCTGGAAGGCAAAAGTTGAGTTTTACTCGATTTTAACTCGAGTTTTTGTTTGCTGGGCTAGATCCTACATTAAATATTTCCATTAAAAAGGGTGTTTACCATTTGGAAATGCATGCACACCAGACCCACAAAAGAGGTTGCGATTTGTCTCATGACCTAAGGCTACCATGCCTTGGGTCCTATACAGAGCTACATAAGATATTCGATATAAGCCAACCTTCACAACCTTGCCCGGAGCAATTTAAACCTATTATGGTCACAGTACGAAATAATGTTATATTGGATAATTTAGGGCATAATTTCAGGGAAAACTATGGGATACTGGAATATGTGTCCCCGGTAAAGCAGGGCCGCTCTTTTTCTGATTATAGGCCAAATAAAAAGTTTACAGAGCTGCTGAGACACCCTGTGATTATGAATAAATTATCCAATGACATATCAAGCGTATTCAACAAAATATGTGAACCTAAACATGTAGAAAATGAATTTCTACATGAAAAAATACTTAAAAAGAAAGAAATACATATTGAGATTAACAACAAAACTTTTGTAGAAATAAAGAGTTTAAATGTTAAAACTGCAAATGTAATCTTTGTAGATGAAAATTTTAAAAGTATGTGTGAAACCATACATTGCCAGTGCCTAAGTTTAACAAAAAACCAAATCTCTAAAATAAAAAAAGTCTCAAAACAATAAAACCAGTTCATTTTTGGATCAGAAAAATGATAATTACATCAATTTTGTTTTCAGGACGCAAAAATTCCAAAATATTCAGGACACCCCAGTAGGTGTATTTTTTATAAAATCTATTCTTTCAAAAAATATCAAAACTTTAATCATGCATTATAATAATGAGAATTTAATTGAGGATTTCTTAACTTCGTTAAAACATGTTCTTTTAGACTTGCAACTTTTTGACTGCTGTATTCCTAAATCTGATAAAATTATCAAAATTAACGTGCCTAAAACTATTTACAAAGAAGGTAAGTACGCTGCCAGTAAAAATACAATTGCAGAATCAATTCTTAATGAGCCGGAATCTTTTCCCCCCTTAGATGTAAAATGCATTGAACAGGAATCTATCAATTTTCTTGCCAGAAGTTGCCCTCTAGAAAGAGAATTTTTAACAACGCTTGTTAACACATATATTGGCACCATTTCTACAGGTCCTTCTGACATTGGTAAAATTACAAAAAAAATATATCATGTGGATATTGAACTTCTTGACAAGTCCAACCCTTTACCCCTGGACCTACCTTACCCCACCAATGATATAAATAAACTTGCTTGCGCGCGCATAGTTCAAACATGGCTGGCTGCGGTATTGTTGAAAGCAGTCAATTGCGAACCCATGGTTCGCAATTAACTGTGGCGAAAAAACATCTATCTGAAACAGATTTCTCTGCAATTAAAGAAAGACTTAAAAAAGATAGTAATATAGAAATCCACGAGCGTTCAGAAATTTTTGGACAAAACCCTGAAATATTTACCGATTCAGAAATTGGCAAAATTTTCCGTGTTTGTCTGGATGTCCGTAGCTTAAATGTAATAACCCGCCCTGAATTTACCTGCTCTCCGAATCCAGAACAGGTTGTCTCAGAACTAATATCTCTAGACTCGGAGGAACACTCTAAACTTGAAAATTCCAATTCATCTGATTGCCCAGCTCTCAGCCAATTCCTAGATAAAGATAATATTGATAATATTGATGATAATGAATTATATTTCTCAAGTTTAGATATTAAGTCAGCGCACTCTTCACTACTTCTAACTGACCGCGCATCTTTTTTTCTTAACGCAATTTTACCAGACTACACAACCATTAGGTTTCTCCGCTCTTCTTTTGGATTAAAATGCGTCAATAGTAAGTTCAATTTTGTTTTGCCTGACATTTTAGCAAATTTAATTAAGAAACATTTAGTAATAATTTACTCCGATGACGTTTTACTAGTCTGTTGAGGACGTTTACAGCACAGACTCCTCTTAACAGAGGTCCTGAGACTTTTTCAGTTAAACGGAATTAAATTGTCCCTTAATAAATGTTCTTGCTTTGTCAATAAATTTACATTCTCAGGATTCAATTTTGCAAAGGAAGGGATAACATTAACAGACAAACGAATTAAAATGATTATGAATTTACCTAAACCCAAAGATTTAAAATCACTCAAACGTTTTATCGGTGCCTTTACTTACATTGCAAAGTTTATTGCAGACAGCCAAGAACATTTATTAGAAATTACTAAACTATTAAATAAAAATATTCCCCTTGTGTGGGGGAAAAGTCAGAAAATAGCTTTTGAAAATTTGAAAACACTTGTTACATCTAATATGAAACTGAACTACATAGATACTAAATACCCCTTATCTTTGAATTGTGATCCTTCACAATTTGTGGGGGGTGGGGTTCTTTACCAGGAAATACCTCCAGAAAATATTGAAGAACCAATAGCATTCTTTTCTAGAAAATTTAATCCAACCCAAACCAGATTGTACTCTTCCCTTGAGCTAGAACGTTTAAACATTATTGATAATCTGGGAAGGGTACAATGTTTTATTAACCAATCTCCCTTCCCCGTAAAAGTTGTAACTGACGTGCGAAATATATTATTTCTCATTAAATCTAAATTTCAGGTCCTAATCCTAAACTCTGTAGACTCGCATCAGGTCTAGCAAATTATGACATCATCTTTGAACTAAATTACGAGAAACCGGTTAACACTCCGACTTTCCTGATTGCCAATTATATTTCAAGAGCATATGACCCTGAGAACTTTCAAAGTTATTCTATGGCAGCCTTACGCAAAGTTAATAAGAAAGATATTGTTCATAACTTACAAGAAGGTACAAAATATACCTATAAAGAACTATCAGACCTGGCTAGACTAAACCCAAACTGGTTTCTCAATTTTCCCTTACCTTCAAATAATCAGTCCAAAGCTGAGTCAGACAAAAAATCCTTTGCTTCCGAGCCTCTTGATACTTCCGTCAAACCTGAGATAAACAAAATTAACCACATATTTAATGACTTTAAAGATCTAACCCCATTAAAAATATTATCGACTCAAAGAAAGGATTCTGAATAAATTAAAATTATTGAAAATCTAGAAACCAACTTTGTGTCTAACACCAGGGATGAAAAGGGATTTTATTTAAATAAAAATATTCTTCACAAAATGAAAAATATGGACTTAAATATTAGCTGTCAAATTCTGTCATAGTATTGCCAGAATGTATTAATGCCGATACGATCGCCTAATTTCATATTATGCATGGACACTTAGGGATTGTTAGACTTTCTAAAATTATTAACGAATTATACTATTCCCGTCATTTGAAAAATAAAGTCCAACTTTTAGTCCTAGGATGCGCAACTTGCCAAAATAGCTAAAATTGCAACAAATAGACTCCCCCCTATGTCACCATCCCAACCCCCCCTCTTTCCTATGCAGGTTCTTAGCTTAGATTATTTTTCTACACCCCCAAGCCAAGGAAATATTTTTTTTTAATCGCAATTTGTCGATTTTCGGGATATATTTTAGCAAAACCTTGTAAAAAAGAACACCACTCAGAAGTTATTGGTTTATTACCTTAGCATATTCACCCCTGCATAATTCTCGAGCTGAAAGGAGCATGAAATATTTTAGAAATTTAATGCGAGTTTTTACTGAAAATAAAGAGAAAACCTGGATCCAACACTTTGACAGAATGATTTATATATTTAACAGCACACCCCACATCTTCAAATTAGGAAAAAAGTCTGAATTGATTTCCGCCTTCCAAATATTTCTTAGAAGACCTGCCAGACCTTTATTTGTTAATACATCCCTAATTAAAGATCCAAGTGCAAAAGATTATTTTATGATTGAAAAAGAGAAAATTGAAGAAATTGACATATTTATTGCAAAAATCCAGAAAAAAACAATATATGGATTTTCAGGACGCCCATAATAAGAAAGCCAGAGATCCTAGTTTTGTGGCCAGGGACTTAGTTTTATTCAAGAATATGACCCCACCAAAAGCAGGTGAAATGCCCCTAAAATACTTGTCTCCCTATAAAAAAAATGATTTTTATTGTCAAATTTGTCTCTGAAGCTTTTTGCGTCCTCATTAACCCTGTCACAGGATCTGTGTTGTATCAAAATTCCAGATTTGAAAAAATACTGACCTAGAGGTCCTATATTCGATGAACTTTCCACCAAATTAAAGAATATCATGGGTTCTAAATTTGATCCACACAATTATAGAGGCAACAAAAATCTTGTAGATCTAATAAAGAAAATGCAACTTGATAAAACCACACCTGCCCCTTCCTCTGTGTCTGCAAACTCTGAGGATGATTCTCCGGATAATATTTCTCCTCCAACCCCTCTCAACGCCTTAGCATCCTCAGCTAATTCTGCAAAAATCAATGATGAATTAAATGATGAATTTTATTCCTCTGTAGCTTCCATGCCACCAGCATCTGTCTCCATACATTCGGATATTCAAACTTATGTTGCACCTATATATTCTAAAAAAAACCTTGAGATTATAAAACAGTCTAATCCTATTCTTCATTCCCTAAGAAATTTGCCAAGTATAATGGCCAGAACTTTTATTAAAAAAACCTGAGAAAACGTAGATTTTGTGTTCAGGTGCTGTATTAACCATAATCATGCAGAAAAACAATTAATTTGAAATAAACTAAATTTGAATTTTTTTCTCAACCTAATAAAAATACCATTCTTTACTTTATTTTAATTTTGTTTATCTTAATAAGCATTTAAAAAACAGTATTCTCTACATTAATAATCACCTGAACACAAATCCCTTCGTCACAATTGTGTCCTTGTATCCTTTCAGCCATTTCAGTAGAGACAAACCCTCGAGATCCTTTTCAGAATGTCCTACCGTCCCCATGTATGATCTTTAGACATTGAGACCTTCATTAAATGGGGCTCTGTATCCACACTGCTCATAAACTGGAAATATTAATATATTTTAGTTTCTTTTTACGATTTCCTTTAACATAAATGCCAAAAATATCTCCTTGCTGAAAACTAAAACATTTTTTCTTGCAAATATGAGTTCTCCGTTATTTATCTATATTTTTTCCTTCCTCATAAACGATAATTTTTCTCCAAAATTTGACATATTTTTTCAATCTTGGCAAGTTTTACAAAAATTAAATAATCTAGATCTAAACTCTGCCTCCCTGGGAATCTAAATTTCATTTTCTTAAAAAGTTTCTATTATTTTCTACAGATAATCTTTGAAATGCAACAATAAACATGTATATTCTGCACGTCACGACTTTATGCAAATAAACTTGTTAATTTTTTCGTTGAAACGATTAAATACTTGGACCCGAGACGATTTTTCTTACTTGTTCATTTTTACTTACCCAGTTTCACTCGGTAGAAAGCCATGGAGATTCCGAAGGTCCCCAAGCTGCACCAAGCTCCCTGTACTCTTCCAATCAGTCCTGAAATACAATATTTTATTTAGAACTCATTGAGTTGTCATGCCCTTAAATAATTTTAATGGCGTTATTCAAATAATAATTTACTCAGATAAATTCGTAACGAACATTATTGAATGTTTGATATTTTTGCCAACTCATAGAGTTTATATACGCTTAAATAATTTTTAACAGCGTTATTCAAATAACAATTCACTCGGAGAAATCCGAAACAAACATTATTGAATGTTTGATATTTTTGCAAACTCACAGAGTTTTTATGCCCTAAAATAATTTTAACGGCATTATTCGTATCAATTGAGAATTATCCGATAAATCCAAAGAGATAATTTTTTTTCTCACAATGTCTACACATCCAGTAACATATTATTCTATGAAATAAATGCGCTGAAGCCCTATTTATTGAAATAGGTTGGATAAAAAACTGTAAAGTTTTAACGGGGTGTTGCGGGCAGCGGGTTAAATTAATTATTCACATGGATTTGGAATAGTTTTTTGCTATGGTACTAAACCCCACCCCACCTATGTATTATAACAATATAAACATTGGAGCAATCAAGGCTTATATCTTGTATATATATCTTATGTACGCTAGTATAACCTATTTGTCTGAACTGAAATTTTTTAAAACAGGAGTATCTTCTTTAATTTTTTGTGTACATTAAACGTTTTATATTCTCAATCCTATACCTTGTATATATCTGTACATATCATAACATAAATACACTTTTTTTTGCATGCATTTTTAGCTAGTTGATTCAGCACCAATCGCAGCACTCAGTCCAGTAACTGTCTTAACTAACCTTCTGTTGTATCGCACAGCACTCCTGCGTCCACACTGCGCACAAATTTCACAAGATTTTGTCAATTTTAAACATAACTGTTCTGTTGATTGTAGATTCCACAGGCAACCTGCCCAAACAGCATATGTAAACTTACTTCATACGGCATTTGTAAACCAACTTTCATTACATTTTAATGTGTTCTTCGACATATATTACTAACCTTTCAGCAGAAGGGAAAAGAAATAGGGAATTAAATTTTTATTTTTGTGACCACTGATTATATATTTTTTTGGTAACCATTTCTACTGTTAAAGTTGTGAATTTATCCCCCCCCCCCCCCCACCACTCCGCCCTATACTTCTGCCTACGGCTATTATATAATAAAATCAATCATAAACCTGGGCAAACCTACGATATCTTCTATACCAATCAAGGGCGCTCCGCGCCAGTTTTTGAACGTAAAACCATTCTCTCTGAAATGAAATATTACCTACTTTAAATTATAAACTTTAATGCTGTATTACAGTATTAATTTCTACGTCCAAACTACAAGTTTCTTTAAGTGGATATTCAATATTCTACACCAATAATACGAGATTTAAAATATCATTAAGTAACCTTGAATATTTCACGTAATGATGATCTTTTTATTATTTCAAAGTAACCCATATTTTGTGCCTATCGACAGTTTACTGTAAGATCCATATTATACCGTAAACCTGCCAAATTATGCACGCAAAACCCTGGCAGGTTCTCTCAACAAACTTGAATTCATAACTTAAGACCCCAACCTGATTCAATTGAAACACACTCTTTTTAAACAATCTGGAATCCTTACTTTCATTTAGTTAAATTGAACTTTCCATTGGCTAAATTTTAAAGAATTTGCTTTTCATTCAAAGTTTTTTTAGAACTCGCAATGTTAAATCTAATTTAGTTATCATCAGAGATAACATTATACTCCATGTTTCATATTCCGGGAAAACTGATTAAAATTTAAATTGCACAGAATGCGTAGATTTATCTGACCCTGTAATGTATATGCATTTTACGCACTGACGTCATAGTCTAAATCCCTATTAAACCACCCAATCTACATTCTACACACACTATATAAATTTTCACGAATATATTACCTACAGATACTTATAAAGAATTGATTTAGGTTAAAACTATGAGTCTACTTAGAATTTTTATGGGGTGGGGTGGCGTTCCTGCATCTCTCTCATATCAATTGATGAAGAAACATTAGTTCAAAACTACAACACATTCATCAACATCATAGAACAACTCTCCAAGATAGAGATCTTTGAACATGAAGATGACCTGCTTTATCAGGAAGAAGATGTAATATTCCAACAACAACCCACAGCACCTGATACCTGTCAAACATGCAACAGACCACTTAAGCTCACCAACCTAAACTCCAACTCCATCTATCTGAAGTTAAGACTTTACTTCGGGACATTTGGAGGATCAGCTACTGTCTCCATAAAAAGCAAAGATAACAAACCTGTCGGGGAGGATGACCTCCCAATCCTAGCCCTTGGAAAATTCATCCCAGATAACCCAGGTGTTGTTTTCAGTAAAGAAAAGCTTCAATATAAGACACAGAATCAGGAAGTAAAATACTGCCTGTGTTTAAAGTCCAGAACAACACTGTCCCCCATCCTACAGAGGTTCCAGGATCAAATCCAAGCCCAAGTCCTCAAACTCTCTGCATTTGAACCAGACCTCAAGATTATCATTACCAACCTTATCAGAACCCTTACCAACAAAACGATAACTTATAGTCCCAATGGAGAAGCTACAGCTACATTAACCGAGAACATGGACAGCGAACCTGGATGTTACGTCATCAAAATAAGAGTTAGCAGCACAATCCTACCAACTCAACTACCCTTCTGAGTCACACCCAACTCTATAGGGGACACTGCAAAAACTTGAATAAAGTTATACACACTGCACACCACTTTGTCAAAACACTTACCCATTCTTCCCTTAACACCAAACTTTCTCTTAAAAACTATATTACCGCATCAAATGAAAAAAACATTCATTGCTGATGCAATCCACCGTATTTCGGAAAAGAACCCTTCCAACTCTGTAATCATAATACTCTTGTCCATCCTTATGATAACAGTAGGTCTCTTGATTTTAGCCCCAACATTATTACTTATTGTCACTAGGCGTGGCATTATAAATATTGTCCGCAATACCCCTTCCCAAAATAACCCAGCGCTGAGGCTAGAGCGGCAATCTTACCCAACCCTAATTAACAATTATACCCATGCATAATCGAAAACAATTTTTGACTTAACTTGCGCACAATACAGGGTTGCAAACTCTATTTTTGTACCCCTCTAACCCCAGCTATAACCCTTGCTCAAAGTGGAACATTTTATTTGGTAGAACACATTTTTTTTAATATATTATAACACTCCTGACTTCCTGGAAAGATGTTTTTTGCCAAAGAAAATACTAACAAATTTATATTATCAATCAAAAATTTTTATGTCAATAGATTTCAAAATTTAATGCCTATCACAAATTAAAGGAGGGCAACTTTATTCAACAGCCCCCTCGTTTCGATTGATAATCATTTCAATGTACTAACATTTAATATAATAAAACTCAAAAATAAATGCTTTGCTAATTTTATTTTTACAGTTGCACACAAGGCTTTGTCAACCTGAGGTCTCTACAGGGGGGGGGGGCAACTTAACCAACTGCCCCCACAAAACACTTCAATGAATTTATATAAATGCTTTGCTAATTTTATTTTTACAGTTGCACACAAGGCTTTGTCAACCTTAGGTCTCTACAGGGGGGGGGGCAACTTTAACCAACTGCCCCCACAAAACACTTCAATGAATTTAAAAAAAATTTCACAAAATTTTTTCCAAATTTTATTTTTTACCTCAAGCTTTGAACATCCAAAATTTTTGTTGTTGTTTTTTTTGGGCGGAGTTGGTTGTAACATACTCCTATACTCTAGTGCATAGTAAAGTAAAGTGCATAGACAAAGGCCTTGAATCTTCTCAGGCCTAACCTTTAAAAGACCACTCCTTCAAGCCCACCTTGTTTTTTAGACAGAGGAACTGAGTCAAAACCAGTTAAATCCAGACTTAGAACACATGAGAGATAAAACATAAAAAATACACTTCACATAAAAAAGGATTTTAAACTGCACCAAATCTATTCTATTTTAAAAACAGATGTAATATATTTAACATTTTTATATTTACTTTATTTTCATGAACTCAAAACCCGGGTCCAACCATTCAACCCATGGAGCCTAAAAGCCATCCAAGCAACAAACTACAACCCAGATATAAGAAGAGAGAACCCAAAGATCGAACAGAACATTCAAACTCTCCGGACATAGTTTCGTCATATATAAACTAAACTCAAATAAACCAATTTATTATTTTAAGTGTTTTTAAATGAAAGAACACAAGTTCTTTCAGCATACCTAGATATTTTAAACATTAGTTATGTTATATGATTAAAAAATGCATTGTGATTAGATTAACTACATTTATATCTATCCATGTTAAACCTTTAACTTAAATTTGTTGTAAGCATGTGTGGAGATAGCTTAACTACATTATATCTATCCTCACTAATCTTCTCAATATGTAAATTAAACTTAAACTACGCTTTATGGTCATAAAAACTTGTAATTACTTCGATTCATGTTAACTTAATTGATATATGGACTCAGCTTTGATTAGAGTTTTGAAAGTAATTTGGTTTTGTTGAAACATAGGACTTGAGATGGTGCCTAGAGAATTGGCATTGATCGATTAAATGCTTGTTTGATAGCTACACTTGTGTCCCAGTGTGACATTTAGAGCCTATAAGATTGTGCCTTGAGAATTGGCATTGATTACTTAAGAGCTTGTTTGATAGTTCAAGGGATTTAAGCTTTGTGGATTCTGTCCTGGTTGAGGCATTGATCAATTAATTGCTATTGTCTCTGTTGACATCGATAGCTATAAAAATCGCGCCCATTGTTAATGGCATTGATAGTTCATGGGTTTTTCGCCATGGGGATCATTCCAGTTTGACATCTATAGCAGACAGGTTGTACCTGGACTGATGCATGTTCCAGAGCAGTTTATGGAGTAGGGTATTTACTACATATAAGATGGGTAAAGAGTAGAGGGTGGGTATAGAGTGGAGGATGGGTATAGAGATGAGGATGGGTATAGAGTGGAGGATGGGTATAGAGTGGAGGATGTGTATTGACAGAGTGGAGGATGGGTATAGAGTAGAGGATGGGTATATAGTTGAGGATGGGTATAGAGTGGAGGATGGGTATAAAGTTGAGGATGGGTAAAGAGTAGAGAATGGGTATCAAGTAGAGAATGGGTATCGAGTGGAGGATGGGTATAGAGTTGAGGATGGGTATATATAAATATATGTATCTATATAGAGTGGAGGATGGGTATGGAAGCTCGTGTGGCCTCCAGTAGTCCTCAGTATCACAGCATGAGTCCTGTGATTCTTATCTTCTCTGTCCTCTGTTCATTGTAACCTCGGAATATCTATCTATCTTTTATTTCTTTAATTTCCTTAAAATCTTCCTATTTCCAGACATAGCTTTAGTTGAACTAACATACTAGATTGTTTTATTTATATTTCTCCATGTTATTTTTCAAGTGAAACAAATATATTAGTGATATTCTGCATCTTTCTAGTCTTGTAAAACTATAATATCTTTCAGGTATAACAATTGCCAATTAAATATTTAATTAAAAGAATAAAAAAAAGTATTATCATCAAAGCCTATCATTTAAAAAAAGAAAGTTTATAACTACGTTTACTATGAAAGTGTAGAAAATGTTGTAATTATCTCACTTGTGTTTTAAAATTCTGTTTTTAAAAAAATGGCCGCAATAATTTATTTCATTTGAGCAAAAAAAAATGAAAAACTATTAATAAAGTATTTTGGATTTTATCAATTGAAGTTAAAGCTAAAATCATGCAATTTGCAAGTTTGTTCATTTAATAACTATCTATTTTTATCTCTGAGTTCTTCAGACAAAAAGCAAAAAAATTTATCCATGTGAGAAGTGTATGGATATGGATAGATCCATGTGAAAAGAATGGATACGGATAGATCCATGTGAGAAGTATAGATGTATGGATGAATGCTACTTTGCTCCTAAGAGAAGGAGTTGTGGTAAGTTTGTAAAACTTGTGAGGAGGATAGTTTAGGCTGGTTTACATTTTCTACTCCACAAATAATTTTTTTTATATAAAAAATGTGTACTAGACATAAAGTATATAGTATTGGTATGATTAATTTTAATTCTTCATTTCTATTTCTCTGTTCAACACGTTTATGAGGTCTGTTATATGAAAACACTTTCTTATCCTTTAAACGAAACTTAAAGGGAATGTTCGCAAAAAATGAAAGGGGGTGTAGCTAACGTCGAATCAAATTCCATCGTGATCGCTACTAATCTTACCTCTATCTGTTGCCCCTATCAGGAGAAAATGGTTAAACGCGACTCATCCCGAAGAAAATAGCGTCCACCAATTAGTAGCAAATTCGATTCGACGTTTGCCTATACCCCCTTTCATTTTTCGCGAACACTCCGTACAAGTTTAGTTTCATGCATTTAAACATTTTTTCTTCTTCAAAATAATGTCGCAATTTCTTGTATGTTTAAATCTCCGTCAATTTAAGATGTGCATCATGCAGACCACGTTTTATAAATCCTGAATATTATTAATTTTTCTTTGTAAATCTTCTCTGTCGTGAATTGTGCATTAAACTTGTAAATTCTTGTATTTTGTATTTTGTAAGAAAATATAGTTAGATCTAAACAGAACTAAAACATGAAGGATATATTTGACGGATATATTTGACTAATATGTTTGACGGATATATTTGACGGATATATTTGACGGATATATTTGACGGATATATTAGACGGATATATTTACAGATATATTTGACGGATATATTTGTTGGATATATTTGACGGATATATTTGACGGATTTATTTGACAGGTATATTTGATGGATATATTTGACGAATATATTTGACAGATATATTTACGAATATATTTGACAGATATATTTGACTTTTAGGTGCTTTGACTTTTAGATTTTTAAATTGAATAATTCCTGAATATCTCCTTCATTTAGAAATACAAAACCACATTTTGAAAATACCGAAAATACTTTTACATTTTATAACTTGTATAACTTATACATAATATTTATAACGAGAATGAAAAACTATGTATCTGTCATATATCTTAGGCTAATTCATTAAAAACTATCAAAATATTTTCAAAAAAACATTAGTTTTTAAAAGTTTTGATAAATCTCTCCTTGGGGCTTAAACATCTATTTACCAAGGCTTCAGTTGATCTTGTACATTATTCGTACAACGTACAATTTACATATTGCAGTCTGTGGTTTGTCTGTAAAAGTTGGAATACAGTTCCTTTAAGCACGTGGTTTGTCTGTAAAAGTTGGAATATATTTGTCAAGTTTCAAACTTTCTGATGATCCAAGGAAAGGTTGATGTTTTGTCAGAATACGAGGATTGTAACTTGCAACTTTTCGATATTCTAAACTAACTTCTTAATACTACTTTTCCTCCCACCAATCCCCTCAGGGGGCTCTCTTTCTTTCTAACACTATACTCCGCACACAAATCAAAGTATCTTTAGTACCAGGAGTCTCAAGAAAAACATATCAAATTTTGGAAGAAAAAGACGACTTTTGAACCCAAGTTGCATTGAGATAAAGACAACTCTGAAAGTTAGCGATCAAACTTTTAGACAGCCTCGACTTAAAGTGTAGCAACGCTGGGGTACTTGAACACCA
>NW_019397139.1:0-67040 GCF_000591075.1 Eurytemora carolleeae
GTTTGTATGATTTAATAAAGTTCTAATTCGGTCAATCTTTAGATTGAACCGTGTATCCTGTAACTAGAGCACTGATTATTCTGAGACTGAGATTTGTAGAGAGGTCATAGGAGTCATGAAGTTATAGGACGTTCCAATCAACCGGAGCTACAAAATGACTAGGTTCGATATCTAAGGGTTTACCCTAGAGTTTTTATTGTCTATTAGCGGCCAGGGTTGGTCGCGAAACACAATTCTTAAATTATCTAATTTATTCTGAATCGGACAAAGGTATTAAGGTTACCATTCATTTACACTTTGTTACCTGATATTACGTCTTTTCTACAGTTCCGTTAGTAAAAATATAATTCTACAGTTCCTTTAGTAAAAATATAATTCTACAGTTCCGTTAGTAAAAATATAATTCTACAGTTCCGTTAGTAAAAATATAATTCTACAGTTTCTTTAATAAAAATATAATTCTACAGTTCCGTTAGTAAAAATATTATTCTACAGTTTCTTTAACAAAAATATAATTCTACAGTTCCTTTAGAAAAAACATAATTCTACAGTTTCTTTAACAAAAATATAATTCCACAGTTCCTTTAATGAAAATATAATTCTACAGTTTCGTTAACAAAAATATAATTCTACAGTTCCGTTAGTAAAAACATTATTCTACAGTTTCTTTAACAAAAATATAATTCTACAGTTCCTTTAGAAAAAACATAATTCTACAGTTTCTTTAATAAAAATATAATATAATGCTACAGTTCCATTAGTAAAAATATAATATAATGCTACAGTTCCATTAGTAAAAATATATACTTGTATCTAGATGAGATAGATATACTACTGATGGGACTAATATATACTTTTATCTAGATGAGATAGATATACTACTGATGGGACTAATACACTTGTATCTAGATGAGATAGATATACTACTAATGGGACTAATATATTTATACTTGTATTTAAATGAGATAGATATACTACTGATGGGACTACTGTATACTTGTATCTAGATGAGATAGATATACTACTGATGGGACTAATATATACTTGTCTCTAGATGAGATAGATATACTACTGATGGGACTAATATATGCTTGTATCTAGATGAGATAGATATACTACTGATGGGACTAATACATACTTGTATTTAGATGAGATAGATATACTTCTGTTGGGACTAATATATATATACTTGTCTCTAGATGAGATAGATATACTACTGATGGGACTAATATATACTTGTATCTAGATGAGATAGATATACTACTGATGGGACTAATATATACTTGTATTCTCTAGATGAGATAGATATACTACTGATGGGACTAATATATACTTGTATCTAGATGAGATAGATATACTACTGATGGGACTAATATATACTTGTATCTAGATGAGATAGATATACTACTGATGGGACTAATATATACTTGTATCCAGATGGGATAGATATACTACTGATGAAACTAATATATTTATACTTGTATCTAGATGAGATAGATATACTACTTATAGGACTAATATACACTTGTATCTAGATGAGATAGATATACTACTGATGGTACTAATATATATATATACTTGTATCTAGATGAGATAGATATACTACTGATTGGACTAATATATACTTGTATCTAGATGAGATAGATATACTACTGATGGGAGCACCGGAATCAGGAAAATCAACATTTCTCAAACACATGAGAATTATTCACAAGGAACAATCTTAACCTTACATGTCCATATTTATTATTTGATTTCGTCTAATCTCTTATTTATTTGTCTAAATTATTTCATATTTTCTTCCAGATTAAAAAAGATTTAGAAAAAAGATTTGATAAATTAGGAAAAAATTAAATACATAAAATGTATTAATTTAAGAAAGTAAACAACTTTAAAAAATTCGATTTTTTACGGAAAAGAGAAAACCGTCATGGTCTTTTTATTGTTTTTATTGTATGTTTTATTTTACCTTTTTCTTAGCTTAAATTTTTAATTTTTTTTTAACTTTCTCTTTCTAAACTTTTTCTGTTTGCTGTAAATTTAATTATTTCCTGTTGTGCTGAAGTTTAATTAATATAAATTCTCGGCTGCAATTTTCTTAGTAAAAGTATTCCTTAATGAAGATTTTATATAGTCTATACATAGTATACTGCATAGTGTTTACACAACTATACATCACTGAGAAGCTTTAATTTATTGCCGTGCAGTACAGAGCAGTACAGTATAGGCAATAAAGTACAAAACAATACAGTACAGTACAGTTCAGTTCAGTGCAAATTGGTAGTTTTCAATGCAATGCAGTGCATTGCTTTACAGTGCAGTGAAGTTTAGTGAAGTGCATTCAGAGCAGTGCAATGCAGTTTAGTGTAGTGTAGTTCTGTACAGTACAGTACAGTACAGTACAGTACAGTACAGTACAGTACAGTACAGTACAGTACAGTACAGTACAGTACAGTACAGTACAGTATAGTGCGGTGCAGTATAGTACGGTGCAGTACAGTAAGGTACATTATTGTGCAAAACATTAAAGTACAGTACATTACAGTACGGTAAAGTACAGGGCAGTTTTGTTTAAGTATTAAAGTATTAAATGATTGTAAATTAATGTTCTTAAGATTGAAACTAAGTAAACGAAGTTTATAAGATGATTTTAACGGAGGTAAAAAGTGCAAGATGAGATGAGACTAAAAGGTTAAACGTGCAGAATGAGAAAAAAGCTTAAAAATTTACAATTTTTGTAATTCTATCCTCTTAAGTTTAAGAACCATTAAACTAAGGATCTAGTCGACACAAAATGAATGTATTTTACTTTACATACAGCCATTTTCAGAAAACAGGAAGAAAAAAGACTAAATATCCGCTAAATAAACATTTTATTAATCATTCACAAAAATATCATGTTTATTGAAATGGAAACTATTTTTAAAAATTTAACTTTAGTTTAAAGGGAAAGTCTTATAAAAAAACCCAAGTTTAGTTTAAAAGGAAAGTAATGTTAAAAACTCAAGTTTGGTTTAAAGGGAAAGTCTTGTTAAAGACTCAAAATTAGATTAAAAGCTTAAGTTTAGTTCAAAGGGAAAGTATTGTTAAAAGCTCAAGTTTACTATAAAGGGAAAGTATTGTAAAAAATCAAGCTTTGTTTAAGAAAACATATCGTTAAAATCTCATGTTTAGTTTAAGCAGAAAAATTTAAGTTTGACGTATTTTACAAAAAAAAAAAACAGTGTTAAATAAGATTTCAACCTGGTTATGATTGTTTTGTTGTAGAGTGATTTCAGCCTTGAGGAACGGTTAATGTTTAAACCAATTGTTTACGCAAACAGTATTCAGTCAATTTCTCTAATACTTCATGCTGTTGAGAGACTTGGGATAGGTTAGTAATTATTCTTATATTACATACTAGCAGAAGTGCCTGGTGTTGCCCATGAAATTTTTAAAACCGTACTTTGAAAGAAAAAAATTAGACGTTTAAATTTTTTTTTTCTCGATTTTTGGAGAAAAATGTTTTTTTTGGCTTATGTTACCCCCTTAAGGGTTGCCTCAAAAAAATGTCTGCCCATTCGGTCAAACCGTTTGGTAAGCCAAAGCTAACATTTATTTACAAGCGAAAAACTTTATGATATAGATAGTCCCTATTTCTGTTGAAAAGTTAAGGGGCGGGCCAATAGTTTAGGGGATTTTTTATGACCATCAGACTGGAAAGATATTAGATTAGGAAATTTGAGTTTGTGACAAATACTCAATTCATTTATTTTTGTTTGATGTGAATCTCAACATTTGTTATGTTTCCAAAAGTTTTGGATTTGGTGTGGTGTTGTGCATTGTGTACTGTACAAAGGAATTGAGTCTTTGCAACAAACTCAGATTTTCTAATCACTATATCTTTGGAACCAAATGTTGTAGACCTTAGATATTTCAAACTATGAATTCTGTTAAATCAAATAATGAGAGTTTGAAATATCAAAGGTTTACAACATCGGGTTCTAAAGATATTGAGGTTTAAATATTTGATTTTGTTATAAAGATTCAATTCCTTTCTCAGAAAGAATTGGAGAAAAATATATATTTCAAATATCTATTGTCTATTTTTATAATAAATCCAGAATTGTAAAGTGTAAAATTGTTTTTAAATGTTTATAGTGGGATAAACAGAAAACTTGGTTTCTTGCATTAGCTTTCATAACATTTCACAATTTGCAAAAGATTGTATTTTTGTTGAATATATAAACATTTCAATGCTTTCAAATAAACTATAAACCAGTTGTTTGGGAATATTCTAGAAAATTCTAGAAAATATCTTCTGTTTACTCACCTAGAAAACCAGTTGTTTAGGAATATTCTAGAAAATTCTAGAAAGTATCTTCTGTTTACTTACCTAGAAAACCAGAAGTTTAGGAATATTCTAGAGAATTTTCCTAGAAAACCAGGAGTTAAGGAATATTCTAGAAAATTCTAGAAAATATCTTCTGTTTACTCACCTAGAAAACCAGTTGTTTAGTAATATTCTAGAAAATTCTAGAAAATATCTTCTGTTTACTCACCTAGAAAACCAGTTGTTTGGGAATATTCTAAAAAATTCGAGAAAATATCTTCTATTTACTTACCTAGAAAACCAGAAGTTTAGGAATATTCTAGAAAATTTTCCTAGAAAACCAGGAGTTTAGGAATATTCTAAAAAATTCTAGAAAATATCTTCTATTTACTTACCTAGAAAACCAGAAGTTTAGGAATATTCTAGAAAATTTTCCTAGAAAACCAGGAGTTTAGGAATATTTTAGAAAATTCTAGAAAATATTTTCTATTTACTTTCCTAGAAAACCAGGGAGTTAAGAAATATTCCAGAAAATTCTAGAAAATAACTTTTATTTACTTGCAGCTAGAAAACTTAACATAAAGGGAAAAAATTAAAAGTATAATTCTTTTTAACATTTTTAATAGTTTAAGCTAAATTAACGTAATTTCACCTAAAATCAAAATTTAGTTTAATCATGTTTAAGAATTTTTCAGAAGAATATAAATAGAATTATTATATTCTATTATATTTATATTTCAACCAAATGAATTGATCTATATTTTCTAATACTTGTGTAAAGAATTAAAACTACTATTTCACAAAGTCGTTCTTATTTCGCTTCAGTTATTTCAGTTGTTTCGTTGATTATTGGATAATTACAAACAATAAAACGTACCTATAGACAGACAGACAAGCCAAATATATAAATAGATGTCTCTACTATCTCGTAGATATCTCTACTATCCCGTAGATATCTCTACTATCCCGTACTATCCCGTATATATCTCTACTATCCCGTATATATCTCAACTATCCCGTAGATATCTCTCTCTACTATCCCGTATATATCTCTACTATCCCGTATATATCTCTACTATCCCGTAGATATCTCTACTATCCCGTATATATCTCTACTATCCCGTAGATATCTCTACTATCCCGTATATATCTAATATCTAGGCTGAGCTGGAAAATTTTGTGTGGGATACTCTTAATCCCGATAGCTTGATCTCGATATCAATTATTGACACTTTCATTTCAATTTTAGATAAATTCCTCCGGAGTGCAATTAACATACGGGATATCTAATCGAAGATTAAATTAATCCGCAGATCTAGATCAAGAATTGATCTCAATATTTGCACAAGAGTTCCCAGCTCTGATATGTTTAAAAAGTGTCTACCACTGTAGGCACAATAGATTCTCAGAACAGAATACTAATATATTCACTTCAAGTAGTCTCTTCTCAGTACATTCTTTCTCTCTCTCTCACTCTTATGACTATCTATAATGGTTTCAAATAACGCTCAATCTTTTTGGCAACTCACCACATGACCCATGGCACGGGCAGCCGTAGTACATTTGAATTTCCGTGCCGGGTCAACCTTTCCGGTCCCAGTTGGTACTGTACCAAGCTTTATGGTCAGGACTAGCCGGTGCAACAAGGTTGACGCGGTCAGACTTTATGCTTAATATAGGTTGAATTTACTTTTACTAAAGGGGCAGAGGTGCGCGATGGAAGAGTTTAAGGCCTGGTGATGTTAGAAAGATTTGCCTTCAAATTTTGTTTTTAAAACAGAAAAATTATCGAAATTTTAGTTGTTACTTTAAAATTTACAAAAGGCTTGCAGATTTATTAGCTAAAAAAAAACATTAAAAAAGCCCGAAAATCCTAGTTTAGTGTATTTGTCTAACTATCTAATTGTCTAACTGGCTAGAAGGCTGAAAGACTATCTAATTGTCTAACTGTCTAGAGGGCTGAAAGACTATCTAATTGTCTAACTGTCTAGAAGGCTGAAAGACTATCTAATTGTCTAACTGTCTAGAAGGCTGAAAGACTATCTAATTGTCTAACTGTATAGAGGGCTGAAAGACTATCTAATTGTCTAACTGTATAGAGGGCTGAAAGACTATCTAATTGTCTAACTGTATAGAGGGCTGAAAGACTATCTAATTGTCTAACTGTCTAGAAGGCTGAAAGACTATCTAATTGTCTAACTGTATAGAAGGCTGAAAGACTATCTAATTGTCTAACTGTCTAGAAGACTGAAAGACTATCTAATTGTCTAACTGTATAGAAGGCTGAAAGACTATCCATTTAGCTGTCAAGCTTTCTAGAAGAACTCATTCCACATTTACGCCTTGTTTTTAAAAATAGATTTTCTGCAGTAAGTGGATAATGCTGTATTTGTCAACTATATAGTTCTTTCTTTCAGCTTTCAGCATAGCCTATACAAGGTTTACGGAGTTTATTTTTATATAATCTTTTTTAGATGACTCTAAGCCCTAAAAAAAACGTCATAAAAGCAGTGATTTTTCTACTTGAATTTTTTAAGAATTCAAATAAAAGTTAGAATTAGTTTTTTTAATGGTAGAATTACCGAAAAGATTATTTTTGCCTTTTAGTGTGTCAAGTATTCCAAAAAAAGTTATTATTTTGTATTTTTCTTAAACGTAAGAAGAAGAACAAATAATCTGGAAAATATGTCTTTTTTGACATTTTTTTGGTTTAGAAGAATCGGTGAAACCAGAGTAATTGTTGAACAGTCCCTTTATTCTTATATAATTGTTGAACAGTCCCTTTATTCTTATATAATTGTTGAACAGTCCCTTTATTCTTATATCATAAAAGAACTAATCCTTTCACTAAGAGAAAAACGTGAGGGAGGTTTTATTAGTTGTAAATATACAATACATCTTCGAGTTAAATCCTTTTTGAGCGAATTTTTCTGTATTATAAATAGAGTTTCCAATTGGAATTCTGTTGAGCGGAATTGCCTCCGCTTGCGCTATTTCATTGCGCGGAATTGTGCTATAATTACGAACAAGGAAGCAATTAAATATTCACGGAATTACGCGGAATTGCGTGCACGGAATTGCTTTGCAAAGGCTTTTCCATCTTGATATCAATAATTTTGATTACAAATTACAAATTTATGCAGCAGATACAAGAATGGAAATGGACAGAAATTATCTCTGTAGATTTTAAAATAATCCAGGTTCACTTGAAAAGAGTCTGAAAGTTTTCTGTTTATCATGCTGTATGTATATGACTATTATAAAATAAAAAATTAAGTTTGAATTTAATTTTCTAAACATTAATATAGATCTGGATAGTGAGGAGAGTGAATACAATGCCTATGTATTCTACCAACTACTTGAAGAACAGACCTCGCATTCCCACACTCTTGTTGAGGATGTAAAAGTCACCAAGGATTTGGCAAAGGTAGGAAATATGTTTAAAGGGAGTGACTGGCTAGACTATGGTAGCTGAGGTAAGAGTGCAGTAGTAGAGTACCTGCCTGAGGGCGAGCGCCAAAGGATTTTAAAAATTGATTTTGAGCTCTTAGCAGTTATACACCGTACAAACTTCTTATAAGTCTCAAATGTTTCTAAAAAATTTCTCTACAATTCTGCACTCTCAGATCAAGTACCATGTCTAGCCAGACACTCCCTTTAAATGAACTATAAATATATTTTTAAGAAAGCACACCAAAACTGCAGTCACAATTGTAATTTAATTTAATTAAGCTGAGTTTTTGCCACAAACTGAAATCTTCAAATATAATATCTTTGCAATCTGGTAGAATAATAATGATATTTCACTTAGATTATTCAATATAATAGAATTCATAGTTTGAAATTTAGAAGGTCTACAACATCACATTGCAAAGTTATAGGAATTAGAAAATCAGAGTTTGTGGCAAAAACTAAATTCCTTTAAACGATAATGTTATTTCTCTGTAAATATTCCTGAATATTTTAGCGATAAATCAGTTATCTAAAGCTAAAAAATACTAAATCTTTAGCTTAATCCCTGATAAAAAATAAACATAGACGACTTTTATCCCCTCTGTATAATGTTTCTCACTGCAAGACAACTTAGCAAAATCTTGTTCTGTACCATACTTTGTTGTACTGTACTATACTTTGTTGTATACTGTACTTTACTTTGTTTTACTGTACTATACCCAAAGAGAATAGAATATATATTAGAGTGCAATTTGGAAAATCCCTCGGTATGAATTTTGTAAGTCCCTTTTAGCCTGAAAGGGAGTTCAAAGTGTACAAATCATGTAAATGTTCACAAATTATGTGCAGTAGAGTACATTAATACAGTATTTTCCCTAGACTATCCATTTCAATTTCGAATTTTTTAGAGCTTTTAAATAAACTTTATAAAATGAATTATATGAATAAATACCATCATTTGATTTATAGCTATAACGGAAAATCATCGTTTGTAAAGTGAAAGGCATAGAGTCTATGTGAAATGATCATTGGTAAATTTTGAAACCAACCTATTTCATAATTTGGTTTTCTTTTAATATTAGTTTTAGATTTTCTATAAAATGATGTTCCAGGGCCCAACAGGTTATATAGCACAAATATTTGAAGTACACATGCAGTATCGAAACAGTACAACAAAATGGCCGTTTTACACTTTTTTCTAGTAAATTCCACTCTAATATATATTCTATTCTCTATGACTTTACCACAATGTACTTGATTGTACTGTTTGCACGGAACAGATTGCAGTATTGTGTATTCATATTCTGAGGTAATATTTGATCACAAAATTTAGCTTTTCTAAAAGATGCAAAATTAATGATTTATAAGAAGCCTGGTTTAAAACACTCATAGGAAGCTTTTTCAGTATAATTAATTGATAGTTTATCACTCTTTCATTTTTCCCAATGGGGAGTTTAAAACTTCAAACATTTTTTCAAGCATGTTAGAGATTTTACATCATACACGGGTCACGGGTCAAAGAAATTGACTTGTTGGCTCAAACTCTGATTTTCTAATCATTATATCTTTGCAATCGCGTGTTGCAGACCTTATATATTTCAAACTATGAATTTTAATAAATCATAAAGTCTAAGTTTGAACAATCATTTGTTTAAAATATCAGGTTGCACAAATTTAGGGTTCAAATTTGATCAATTCCTTTGATTAAGCTATCTGTCTGTGTGTGTGTGTTTATTGTTAAGGGATGTAAAGCTCACGTCCTCCTCAAACTTTTTCATTGAGTTAAATTTACATAATTCTAAGTTTGGAACTAACTTATCCTTCCAATTTCGTTTAGTTCATGAGACGGCAGGCAGGCTTAGTAGAATACAATATTGTCAACAGTGTCATTGCCTGCCGTCACAGTCACTAGGTCTGGGCAAAGGTACAATGTCGAACGAAAGTTTTTGCGGCGGATAATAATGTTTAGTTAACTGATGACACGGCAGATAATAATGTTTAGTTAACTGATGACACGGTGGATAATAATGTTTAGTTAACTGATGACACGGCAAATAATAATGTTTAGTTAACTGATGACACGGCGGATAATAATGTTTAGTTAACTGATGACACGGCGGACAATAATGTTTAGTTAACTGATGACACTGCGGATAATAATGTTTATTTAACTGACGACACGGCGGATAATAATGTTTAGTTAACTGATGACACGGCAGATAATAATGTTTAGTTAACTGATGACACGGCGGATAATAATTTTTAGTTAACTGATGACACGACAGATAATAATGTTTAGTTAACTGATGACACGGTGGATTATAATCTTTAGTTAACTGATGACGCGGCAGATAATAATGTTTAGTTAACTGATGACATGGCGGATAATAATGTTTAGTTAACTGATGACACGGCGGATAATAATTTTAGTTAACTGATGACACGGCGGATAATAATTTTTAGTTAACTGATGACGCATCGGATAATATTGTTTAGTTAACTGATGACGCGGCGGATAATAATGTGTAGTTAACTGATGACGCGGCGGAAAATAATTTTTAGTTAACTGATGACACGGCGGATAATAATGTTTAGTTAACTGATGACATGGCGGATAATAATGTTTAGTTAACTGATGACACGGGGGATAATAATGTTTAGTTAACTGATGACGCGGCGGATAATAATGTTTAGTTAACTGATGACACGGCGGATAATAATGTTTAGTTAACTGATGACACGGCGGATGATAATGTTTAGTTAACTGATGACAAGGCGGATGATAATGTTTAGTTAACTGATGACAAGGCGGATAATAATGTTTAGTTAACTGATGACAAGGCGGATAATAATGTTTAGTTAACTGATGACACGGCGGATAGTAATGTTTAGTTAACTGATGATACGGCGGATAGTAATGTTTAGTTAACTGATGACACGGCGGATAATAATGTTTAGTTAACTGATGACAGGGCGCATAATAATGGTTAACTGATGACGCGGCGGATAATAATGTTTAGTTAACTGATGACGAGGCGGATAAAATTTTATTAAGCAAAACATGTGCAAAAACAAAAAGTGCGCGAAATTTGATAAATCATACATTTTTAAAAGCGTTTACAACGGCAAATTGAAATACAAAAATATTGGCAATATTTTCAAAAACTAAATTTATATTCAAAGAAAACTGAAAATGTGCAAATTCTCTTTAAAGCCATCTGTGCAAAACTCTATTAAAAATGTCTCCGCTAAATTTGTGTAATCTCTTTCCTTCAGTTCATGCAAGGCATTTTAAAGAGCTATATCAAGTCAAAATCCAATGACCGGAAGTAGGTCTAAATGTAGATTCAGGCAGTAGGTATAAAAGCCCCGCTTTGAGCCTAATGTGAGTGGCATGTACTAGTTAGATAAGTAAAAAAATTTGAACACCCTCAGACCAACAATTTTTGAGTTATGTCCAATCCCCCCCCCCCCCGCTGGAATAGGGTTAATACAAAAATGTTTTGAAACCTTGAAAGAATACTAATGTATAAGTAGTATCTTATTCCAACTGTATCTGCAGTCTAGCAAATATAAAATCTTCTATTTAAAGGGAATATAAGCGTAATTTCAAGTGACTGTCCATGCATAGATGACAATGCCTGATTCACAACGGTACCGTAGAATCCTTTATCTGAATTATAATGTGTTTTTTTGGGGTTAAAAGTGTTAAATTCTGATAATTCTGGCACTAGAAATGCGCAAGTCATTTTTTTACAGAAACCGCAACTGCAATTGGAAATAACTAGTTTTCAAGATTTTAAACATTTAAATCTAATTCATATTCGATGTGAATAGGGCATTGGTATCTTTGCCTGGAGGGTTACTTGAAATTAAGCTAACAGTCCTTTATCTGTACGTGAACCAACGCACTAAGCGATTCAGAGCTTTTAAATGAATTTCCAACCTTCCAGATACAATCTTTCCTTGAAACAATTTCACCATTAAAAGTATCGGTATTTATCAAATAAACATTTTCATCTTTTTCTGAACATTTTAAAGTTTAGTAGGAATATGCGATGTAAATACTGAAACCCCCAAAATACTTTTTAAATTCTAAAATGCAAAATTCACTTCTTTTGTAATTTTACAGAAATGATAAGGTATGCTCAAATATTTCTTTATTAAATCTCTGATTAGACTTATTTGGTAGTTTAAATTGCACCCTGCGGGTTTCCCGACGCTCTAGCACCCTCGTACGTGAAGCGATCCGACTGGTATACTGTTGCATATGAATGATAATGATCTTTTTTGGTGACTAGTGAGGTATAAAATATTTATCCCTATTTTCTGTTGCAAATATTCAAGCCGAGTTGAGTGGCCCGAAGGAATCCGGGGATTTCCAAGGGGGGAGTTCACCTGGTATTTTGGCAAAAGTAGGGATTCAGGTGAGCAGGTCAACCTGTACAGAAACAAGAGTTAGTTGACGAAGATCTACGGAACTAGGAGGAGTGGTTGATTGGTGGTTTCTGTTTGATACTCTTGTAGCTCAATTTCCTGCTATCTACAAAATCATCGTTTGATATCAGTTTTCATTTAAATAAACTATTGTTTCGTGAATCGTTTAATATTTGAGTTGTTGTGAACTATTATTAGTCTGTTTGAACATAGCTAAAGTACAATGCTTACTTTCTTCAAAATGTATAAAGTCATGTTTTGTGTAATTTTATCTTGCAAACTTTTTTCTACTTTTCACCTGGAGTCTGCCAAAAAAAATGTTTAGATTCTTGCAAAGAAATTGAATCTTTGCCACAAAACAAAATTTTCTAATTCCTATCTTTTGCAACCTCAAGTTTCTGATATTTCAAAATCAGATTATTTGACCCAACAGAACTCAAACTTTTAAAAATCTAAGATCTACGATATCGGGTTGCAAAGATTAGACAATCAGAGTTTGTGGCAAAGACTCAATTTTATTTTATACTTTATGGATTTTGTCCAAGAGATTTTTCTAAAATATGCTCTTTTATATCTGAACATCAAGAAAGGATTTACGATTCTCTCTCTTTAAGCATCTGAAAAGCAACATGGATGCTCAGATTGGAATTTAAAGTTTGAAAACTGATCCCTTGAAGGAATCCAAACTGCGGTATATCCTCCGGTAAAGGATTTTGTAAAAAGTTTAGAAGAAAAGTCTTAAAAGTTTGTTTTAAATCCATACACTCAACAATTCTTGAAACAAGAAATATTTTTGTTTCAAAGTTTAAAACTCTAAAATAACACTCGGAGTCGAGATAAAAGTTTTCTCATTGAATTATGGAATTTTGTCTTATATAAAGTACAGATATATACTAAAACTGAAACTTAAAGAAACATGAAAAATAGTCCGCATCAAAAGTCTATAAACCTTGAAAAAAAGTCTATGAAACATAAACAAGTCTATAGAACATAAAAAAGTCAATAAACATAAAAACGTCTATAGCTATGAACTATAAACTATAGGGAATTGTTAATGAAGATCTACATCTACATCAAAAAATTACATACGGTATTTCAAATTTTAACTGTAATTTTTTTAATTAAAACTGTTAAAAGTTCATATAGGATTGGTATGATATATTTTAGTACTTTTGACGAAATACAAATAATTTTAAAT
Source organism: Eurytemora carolleeae (assembly GCF_000591075.1). NCBI lineage: Eukaryota > Metazoa > Arthropoda > Copepoda > Calanoida > Temoridae > Eurytemora > Eurytemora carolleeae. The sequence goes on from NW_019397139.1 coordinate 13,401, forward strand.
AAAATCAAAGAATTATGATATTAAGATGATACGTTAGACAATAAGGGTGATTTATTTGTGACTTTTTTAGAAATCAGCCAACCGCCCACCGGAGGTCGCTGCGTTTTTACTTAAAAAATAGATATTGTAATGAAAAAAATCCAGAATCGTCCATTGGGTTGCGAATTGACAATTTAATATTGGAGAAATCGCCGTAAGCCTAAACATTTTTTTTTAAATTAAATGTCATACATTATTTTCTTGGAAATTTTATGCTGAATTCATATTCGAAAACCATTTTTAAAAATATTAAAATTTAAAGAAGTTATGGCCAAATAACGGTACTAAATTCCATTTTTTTTTTTAATTGTTAATGTTTTTGATGAGGTTTTTAGCTCTAACTCACTCAATATTTATCTTTTTTAACGCTTTTCAGATTTGAATTCAGCATTAAATTTCCAAAAAAATGATATATAACATGAAAAAAACAATTTTCATGGCCTTACGGTGAATTCTTCGATATTAAACCATCAAATTGCAGCCTTATGGGCAATTTTGATTTTTTTTATTGAAAACGCAGCAATCTCCAGCGGGCGGTGGGCTCAATTCCAATATTGATCACCCCTATTAGACAACATTCTAATTATCAAAATTAAAATATACCCCCATGAGGGAAATAGGATGTGTTGGACCAAGTTTTCGCACATTCCCCTGTATGAAACGTACATGGTTAAAGTATTACTAAAACGTACATTGTTAAAGTATTACTAAAACGTACATGGTTAAAGTATTACTAAAACGTACATGGTTAAAGTATTACTAAAACGTACATGGTTAAAGTATTACTAAAACGTACATGGTTAAAGTATTACTAAAACGTATATGGTTAAAGTATTACTAAAACGTACATGGTTAAAGTATTACTAAAACGTACATGGTTAAAGTATTACTAAAACGTGTGTGGTTAAAGTATTGCTAATTAAAAGTGCACATCTTTTTGCATAAGTTCTGATCGATAAATCAACGGTTCCCTTAAGACGCTCCTGGTTTCTTCCAATATTTTCGCTGATTTCATCAGCTCAAACCATCGAAATCCGCGAAAGGTTGTTTTACTATTTTGCACTTTCAATAAGTGTACTGCATATTACAGATCAAATGTCCTGACAGACCCTTCCCCTCCTTTTAAAACTAGAATTACATTTATGAAATATATTTTGGTTGAAAGTGCTTCATCTTATTCTGGTTTATATAAGATTGTCTCTGTTGTACGATTAGTATTCATGGTTCAACCTGAGAAGGAATTAACCTCTCAACACAGGAACTCGAGTTTCACACAGATAAAACAGGAATAAGGTTTACAATGCTATATTTGTCCCTTTTCTGGTTTGTCTCCGCAAAACGTCTCATGAACTGATTTTTAAAAAACCAAACCTGGTCTCCCCGGACTTTTTATTCGGTTTCTTCTATGTATTTAAATTCCATCTCATGTTGGTCTATAATTCAAACAATCTTTAAACTTACGGCCAGGTGTAGCTATACTTTTCTTTTAAAACGAAAAAAATGATGCTTAATAGGTCAAATTGTGTTCGAAAATCATAATTCTCCATGGGTATAAGGTCCATACTGTTAAATCCGCGGCCATTACTTTGATGGTTAATGGTTATGATTCAAATGGTCTCTTTCAAAAGATATATTTGAAAATCCCAAAAAAAGAGAGACAGTTGAACTAGGTCAGATTCACACGATCAAATTTGAACCACCTTATTCAGTGGTATGTACATATGTTTATCTCAAATTAAAGTAAAGAAAAAACTGTGATTTTCTAATTCTTAAAATCTTTGCAATCCAATGTTGTAGATTTTAAATATTTAGTAACTTCATAGAAAAGGATTTTTGCCCCCCCCCCCCCATACCCTTCGGAGCGTTCGGCCCAGAAATTGCTTAATTCCACTTTTGTTAATGGAGTGTTTCAGGTTCATTGCACTATTTGCTTAAGATTTTAGATGTTTCTCCTAGGATATCATCATTTTTTTAAATATCAAATGTTTACAATTTCAGGTTACAAAGATATAGGGTTTAGAAAGTATAAGTGTGTGGAAAAGACTTATTTAATAACTTTCACATTGGATTGAAATCTGGTAAGGTTGCAATCATAACTTCTCTTATTAAAGAGCTATTGCGAAATAATGTTTTGATTTTCTATTTTGTAACCAAATGATACTCCGCTATTAGTGCGTACATTTAAAACGAGAGGTGCTACGAGGTCACAAAGTCGTAGCATTAATGTCGCAGAGAAGTTTGACCTTCTTCTGTCTCCTGAAGACCGATTCATCTCAGAGAATCTTCTCTTAATTAGACTTCAATAATTCATTCAGTTTTTAGTTTTACTATCTTCAAATATAGAATTCATCAAAATTAGACTTCAATAATTCATGCAGTTTTTACTATCTTCAAATATAGAATTCATCAAAATTAGACTTCAATAATTCATTCAGTTTTTACTATCTTCAAATATAGAATTCATCAAAATTAGACTTCAATAATTCATTCAGTTTTTACTATCTTCAAATTTGTGTTTAAATATAGAATTCATCAAAATTGAGCACTCAGTCTAATGAACCAAAAGTATCGAATTTTATGTTACAATACACTAAACAAATACTAAACAAATACTAAACAAATAATCAAATCATTAAAGAAAATTTGACAAATTTATGCAGAAAATACTGGTTTACATGTGAAGAAGGTGAAGAATATTTAAAGAAATTTTTAAAACTGTACAATGGTAAGATTCACAACGGTTTCCTGAAAACATTTGTCTGATAAAAATGAGTTTATATTAATTTATACAATAGATTTATATTATATGATATTATATATTATATAATGAATATTATATAATTAAAAAAAACGAATTCTGAAAGCGTATCCACCCCCAAAGTAGGAGTTTTGAACGTCGAATTTGCGCTCAAACTCAGGATTTACAGATCTTTAAAAAGTTTAATATGTCTCAAATAAATCCGAAAGAAGTTTTCCCCAACACTGCATACTCAGTTCAACTACCTTACATAGCCAGTCACTCCCTTTAATGTTAAGTTTCTTAATACTAAAATGTAAGGATGGTTTGACCTGAATAATCGGTCAACTTGGGATAGATACGGAGAAATTGCAGGACTGTTGTTTATATCTTTTTTTAACTTTTAATTGCTTTCCTAACAAACTGTGTCATGTGTGTTTTACTCATAATTTTAGAATATTAATTTAAATCATGAAAAGTCTAAAATATAAAAGTATAATTTTGAATATTATTGTACCGTGGACAATACAAACGTACATGGATTCAGCCAGCTAGGAAATATTGCATCAATTTTCAAGCAGGGTTGACTTTCAAGAGTCGTTGCTTTGGGCTTTTATTATACGTACCGCTTGCAGTTGTTTTTAACTTCAGTTTTTGAAGAGTAATTGGAAAAATTTACATAGATTTTTGCTGACTTTAAATCACAGTGAAAACCATCCCTGCTTTTAATCTTTTAATGCTGGTGTATCCTGTATAAAATATAATTTATTCTTTTCTTTCTTTCTTTATATTTAAAAACAGCATTGCTTTAAGAATTCCAAAATATTTCTTTTATATGAATAACACTTCAGGAAGTTTTTAAATAATAAGACATGAAAATTATAGAAAAAGTAATATTGACATGTTTTTGTTTCCGATAACTACTCAAAAAACCCCTTGGCTGATAAAAAGGAACTGAGTTTTTGTCCCAAACTCAAATTTACTTATCCCTTTATCTTTGCAAACTGGTAGTGTCAAGCTTTGATATTTCAAACTTAGATCATTTGATCTAAGAGCATTACATATAGTTTAAAATATTGAAGGTCTACTATGATTGGTTTCAAAGATATAGAGATTATAGAGATTAGAAAGTCAAAGTTTTAAGTTTAATTTTGATACTTACTTGATTTGAAATTTAACGTCTTGTGATATCATATTGTCATCTTTAAAAAAACAAAATTGTGGATCATTGCAAGACCTGTTTATTCTTAAATAAGTTGGGTATTAGTATTTTAATTGTCAATACACTCTGCATTACACCCGCTATTTATTCAGTCAGAGTACTGCAGATCACTGCAAACGCAATAAAAGCTTAATTTAATGTGAAAAAGGTGAATAAATATAATTCTAATTTGAACTGGGAACTTTTGAGCTGGGAACTTTTGAGCTGGGAACTTTTGAATGGTGGATATTGGGATTAATGCTTAATCCACTCTTTTTCTTAATCTCCAGATTAAATATTGCTTGTTGTCCTCATGAATTTAATCTCCAGATTAATTAACAGATCGGGATTTAGGGTATCTCATTCTAAAGTTTTCAGCTCAGTATAATCTAAAATAAGGATTTTTAGAAAAAAAATGATTTAGTTTTATGTTTTCGTGAATAAGTCTTTTCCAATAAATATAAATCAATCTTGATCCGGCGGAAATAGATTGTCCAATGAAAAGTAATCACCGGAAGTATTTATATTAAAGACTAATTCATGCTTTTATGGTTGAATTAAGTTGAATTAAGTTATTTTTATAATTCTTTGGGTGTTCTCAACTTGTCTGGCGAAAATATGACATATCACATAAATTATTAATGTCTGTTTCAAGTTTTTATGAGAATATATAGTGGATATGTTTTCTTAGGAGATATATTTTATAAAACTCCTGCAGTAAACCTTATTACTAGATTACAGAAAATATTTGATATTTTTATGATCAAAACTTTGTAAATCTTTTCCTAAAGTTTATCAGTATAATGAGAAATAAAGGAAACTAGAATATATAAACTATAATATATGAACTAGGATATACAAACTAGAATATATAAACTAGAATATATAAAAACTAGAATGTGTAAACTAGAATATATAAACTAGAATATACAAACTAGGATTACAAACTAGAATATATTAACTAAAATATATAAACTGGAATACATATAGTAAATATATAAACTAGAATATATAGACTAGAATATGTAAACTAGAATATATAAACTAGAATATGTAAACTAGAATATATAAACTAGAATATACAAACTAGAATATATAAACTAGAATATACAAACTAGAATATATAAACTAGAATATACAAACTAGAATATATAAACTAGAATATACAAACTAGAATATATAAACTAGAATATACAAACTAGAATATATAAACTAGAATATACAAACTAGAATATATAAACTAGAATATACAAACTAGAATATATAAACNAAATTAGAATATATATACTAGAATATGTAAACTAGAATATATAAACTAGAATATGTAAACTAGAATATATAAACTAGAATATATAAACTAGAATATGTAAATTAGAATATATAAACTAGAATATATAAACTAGAATAAATAAACTAGAATATATTAACTAGAATATGTAAACTGGAATATATAAACTAAAATATATAAACTATAATATGTAAATTAGAATATATATACTAGAATATGTAAACTAGAATATATAAACTAGAATATGTAAACTAGAATATATAAACTAGAATATATAAACTAGAATATGTGAACTGGAATATATAAACTAAAATATATAAACTATAATATAACTAGAATATGTAAACTGGAATATATAAACTAGAATATATAAACTAGAATATGTAAACTAGAATATATAAACTAGAATATATAAACTAGAATATATTAACTAGAATATGTAAACTGGAATATGTAAACTTGAATTAAAATCCCTAAATATAAAAAATAGTCCAATTAAAAAGTAGACAATAGCAAATACGAAAAATTGAATTTAATGGATGAATATGTTTTCTGTAGTTAAAACCAACTGGATTTTCGACCAGTCTAGTTTAGCGTGAGGAATGTCCTACCTCCATACTTAGAATTCAAGATGACAATACTAAGTCAAAAATGAAGCTTGGGTAACGAAGTCACATTTGGCCTATTTAATATTAAATTGTTTAGGTTATATCGCAGCTGTGGAAAGATACTGGAGTCCAGGCTGCGTTCTTGAGATCAAACGAATACAATCTCTCAGATTGTGCCAAGTAAGTTCTTGAGATCAAACGAATACAATCTCTCAGATTGTGCCAAGTAAGTTGAGATCAAACGAATACAATCTCTCAGATTGTGCCAAGTAAGTTCTTGAGATCAAACGAATACAATCTCTCAGATTGTGCCAAGTAAGTTCTTGAGATCAAACGAATACAATCTCTCAGATTGTGCAAAGTAAGTTCAAACGAATACAATCTCTCAGATTGTGCCAAGTAAGTTCAAACGAATACAATCTCTCAGATTGTGCCAAGTAAGCGAATACAATCTCTCAGATTGTGCCAAGTAAGCGAATACAATCTCTCAGATTGTGCCAAGTAAGTTCTTGAGATCAAACGAATACAATCTCTCAGATTGTACCAAGTAAGTTCAAACGAATACAATCTCTCAGATTGTGCCAAATAAGTTCAAACGAATACAATCTCTAAGATTGTGCCAAGTAAGCGAATACAATCTCTCAGATTGTGCCAAGTAAGTGAATGCAATCTCTCAGATTGTGCCAAGTAAGCGAATACAATCTCTCAGATTGTGCCAAGTAAGTGAATACAATCTCTCAGATTGTGCCAAGTAAGTTCAATAAAGTTCCTTATTTAGTTCCAGGGAATTCATACAGAGAGGTTACCAAAGTGTGTCCCAACTAATCATTTCTTAAAAAGAAAAGATTGACATGTCATTTGTAGATACAGGATTACCCGCAAGGAATCAGACAGCAAAGACGACCGTAAACTTTATAAATACCTCGATCGTAAGTCTTAAATTAAGCCTTCTGCCTTAAATATAGCATTCTAATGGCTTTTTTATTGATTTGTTACAAAAAGAATCAAGTTTACAGTTGCAGGGAGTCATGAATATAAAGAATAAGATAATATAATTCACTACAGTCGTCTCTGAAGTCTCATTCTTTGTGGGTTACTCTGTATCTTTAAACGGTTGTTCTAGTGTACATTATTTTACAAATATAATTGTTGAACAACAACGAAACCAGAATGGAATTGCGTTCTTGATAAAAACTCTAATTTTCTATTCCCAATGCTGTAACCCTCAGATATGCCAAAGACATAATTATTTCTTTGTCATTTTAAAGAGAGAAAAAAAGAAGACCATAGTTTGAAATGCATCTTCATAAAGTCGTCTTTTAATCATAATGTTTTTAGGACCCACTTAATATATGTCCAATGGGAGCAAATCAAAGCAAAAAATCTCAAGAACGGTTTGAAAGAGAGGGTTATCCACAAAGGATGAGACTTCAGAGACAACTATTTTCTTATATTCATAATTCGCTGCAACTGTAAACTTTTGTCTTTCTTTGTCCAATCATTATAAAAGCCATTAAAAATTAAAAGTCATATTTTACTAGTTTCAGGTTGTCTTTACAGTCTCATTCTTTGTGGTTAACTCTGTATACAAAATAAACATCTTCTTAAATAATCCTCTTAGTCTTAAAACCTTTAAAAGGGAAGCACTTGATGAGATTCATTTGATTTTTGAATAATCTGTCTATTTACTAGGGTAGCAAATATACAGGCTCATAGTAAATTACGTTCTATACATTGTCAATATAGCTAAATTTGCCCGTTAGTTAATATGTAAATCATGTATTGCGATTAACCCAATCAATGAACGTAGATACCCATTTTGTGATTGCTTAACTATGTTATATATAACAGTGCAGAACTTGTAATTACGCTGCTCAGATCCAATTCTAATCTAAAGTAAAGTGTATATAGCTAGTTGATATAGAGACTCCGCTTTGATTGCTGTGAGAGAGTAATCATGTCCTTGTTCTAAACGAATGGTTTGAAGATTGTGTCCTTGTTAAGATATTGATAGTTTACAAGATTGTGTAAGATTGAAGCATGAATAGCTCAAGATCGTGTCCTAGTTGAGACATTGATAGTTTACAAGATCGTGTCCTAGTTGAGGCATTGATAGCTCAAGACTATGTCCTAGTTAAGGCATCGATAGCTCAAGATCTTTTCCTAGTTGAGGCATTGATACCTCAAGATTGTGTCCTAGTTGAGACATTGATAGTTTACAAGATCGTGGCCTAGTTGAGGCATTGATAGCTCAAGATTGTGTCCTAGTTGAGGCATCGATAGTTTACGAGATCGTGTCCTAGTTGAGACATTGATACCTCAAGATCATGTCCTAGTTGAAACATTGATACCTCAAGATCGTGTCCTAGTTGAGACATTGCTAGCTTACAAGATCGTGTCCTAGTTGAGACATTGATAATTTACGAGATCGTGTCCTAGTTTAGACATTGATACCTCAAGATCGTGTACTCACTGCGATTTAATGGTCTCACGCTCTCTAGCAAAAATCGTTGAGAATTTTGCCAATTACTTCTAAAAAACCAAATCTAACAAGAAGTGCTTTACAGTGCTAAAATGAACATGTAAAGGGCTACAGAAAAGCATAAGTGAGTTAGAGCGATAAAATCTAAGCCTAGGGCGTTGCGACACTTCAAAGTCAGCCCTGTCTTTAAAATTGATGAGACTGTTTATAAGGAGGCTGAATCTATGTGTACTAGTTAAGGCATTGATAGCTCAAGATTGTGTCCTAGTTGAGGCATTGATAGCTCATGGTGTACTAGTTGAGGCATTGATAGTTACGTGCTTGTGTCCGGGTTTAGACATTGATATCTGAGTGGAACTGAATTGTACCTGGATAGATACGTGTTCAAAAAACAGTTAATGGGATAGGGCATTTACTACAGAACCACCCTTCACATTATGAATTCATAAAGTTTCAATCTTTTATGGCAAAGTTTAATTATTAGTTTAATCATTTTCTTCACTCCCTTCCCTCCCCCAGTCTTCCACTTCTTCGTTCTCTACGTAATACGTACATCCTGTTCCTTTAGAAACACTTAGTTTTGAAACCATTTTTCACGAATACGTAGTTAGAGGCCCCAGTCACAAATATTTCTATCAAGCCACCATCATGTCACTACAATAGAAATTTGTGAGATTTTGGCGGTACTATAAACGGTGGAAAATTGCATATTTTATCCACAGAAACGCTTCTCCTTGTTTGTATGAAAAAATGCTTTTTATTTTAAAAACATTGCTATTTCATATTTATTTCCGGTTGTCAGAGAAAACCATTATTTTTTTCGATTTTTTAAACCTCATTTAACATAAAATAATTGGAATTCTATTAATTCTGCTTTGAGAAATAAGTGAGGCCATTCTGATAGAGTTCACACTAGACACTCGAATGCCGAATTTTTAGTGAGAAAACGTCTTCGAAAATCAGACCAGGTCTTAAAGAAGTGGGGACTGTTATAAATTGGACTCGGGACTAAAAAATCTAACTTAAGATTATGTCTACATTGCCTTTAAATATTAATTTTGAAAGAAGAATTCGATAAAAACATTTTTGAGAATTGTGAGAGGTGCAATGTAATGTTGATTGATATCTTGTGGAGAAAAATATTTTATAACTTAAAGGGGATATTCACGAATTTTGAACTAAATTCACGGATGTGAAGAAAGTGTTTTTTATATTAAAAAATGGGGATAAGATTCTGAGTGAAATCAGCATACCTCTTGTGCACATTTTTATATATTTCTTTATTCGTTTTATAAACAATAAAGATCTTTTGCTTTTAAACATGGTTTGTCCATTACGCCCCTTACACAAAACATGATTTGTCGTATACACTTCTAACACGATTTATGATTCGTCCTATACTTGCACAATTAGTCCTAAACTTACAAAATTTATGATGCGTCTGTCGTATAGACCAGATTTTGTTTAAAGAGGATTATCTTCTCTATACGTAAAAACCTCTATATTTTTGTAACCAGAATTATTTCAGTGCATTCACTGATAGAGCAATACAGCTGTGCAATAAAGTTATACAAATCATTTATTTCAAGATAAGAAGACAGAAATAAATGATAACGACCTTTCCAAGGAGGTTGTGCAGGTTGACATCTCTAATGCTTCTATACTCCGAGCTCTCAGGACGCAGAGAGACGAAGTATGAAGGGGGGAGGAGGGGGAGAGAGGAACGCCCACTCTACCTCTACCAGCGATTCTAAATAATAGAATAAATATAAATTTGTTTGTTTCTTGTTAGAGAGTAATGGTTTTTGAATGGACCTGTATTTACTATCGAACTCAGCGCTATAAAACTTATAATAGTGAATAGAAATATAGACTTTCGAATATGTTTTCATGAGAAGATGAGCGAGTATATCAGATAATTGTATACCTGAATATTAATTCTGATGTAAGAGTTGCAGCGCAGGTTTAGTGCAAACTGAAGTATTTGAATCAGTTTTATTGTTGTACAGTATACACTGTACATATACCGGTTTACAATCAGGATTCTATGTATATAATTTATCCTTCTCCAGGGTCCCTGCAGTTCAGTAAGGAGCGGGGGGGAAAGAGAATATTCACACATTATGTTCAATTTCTTCTGTATTGTACAGCTTGTACAACAGCGTCCTATACTTGCACAATTTATGATTCGTCTTATACTTGCACAATTCGTCCTAAACTTACACAATTTATGATGGGTCCTAAACTTGCACAATTCGTCCTAAACTTACACAATTTATGATGGGTCCTAAACTTGCACAATTCGTCCTAAACTTACACAATTTATGATTTATCCTAAACTTACACAATTCACGATTCGTCCTATACTTACACAATTCATGATTCATCCTATACTTACACAATTGATGACTCGTCCTAAGCTTACAAATTTATGATTCCTCTTAAACTTACACATTTTATGATTTGTCCTATACTTACACAATTCATGATTCGTCCTATACGTACACTTACACAATTCATGATTCATCCTATACTTACACAATTCATGATTCATCCTATACTTGAACAATTCATGATTTCTCCTATACTTCCACAATTCATGATTCCTCTTATACTTACACAATTCATGATTTGTCCTATACTTACACAATTCATGATTCGTCTTATACTTACACAATTCATGATTCGTCCTATACTTGAACAATTCATGATTTCTCCTATACTTCCTCAATTCATGATTCCTCTTATACTTACACAATTCATGATTTCTCCTATACTTCCTCAATTCATGATTCCTCTTATACTTACACAATTCATGATTTATCCTATACTTCCTCAATTCATGATTCCTCTTATACTTACACAATTCATGATTTGTCCAATAATTACACAATTCCTCCCTTGCTGGAATTTATTAATAAAGTGTGTTCAGATCAAGCTTGTAAAATAAGGTTGGTTACTCTCGATGCGCTCCAATGTCACTCTCTCCTCTTTAATCAGTGACGTCATATGAGGTTTTTGTCTATCTATCTTAGGAGACATAATTGTAAATCCGTAAATTGGAGCGCATCGAGAGTAACCAACCCACACACTAACCAGACTGCGCAATGCGTATATGATTTTTCTCTACCTGGATAGGCTTAGCAGGCTTAAAGTGTTCCGGCACGCCATGCTACAGTTTCATTAAAGTTATTTTTGACTATCATCTAACTGCCACTTGTTACATATAATAAATATTCAGGGGTTAAGTTTTACAACTTTTAAAGAAATACTCAAATTTTTATCAAGAAACATAAAATTTATGAATTTAGTCTATTTTTAAAGATTTTGTACTTTGTATACAAAGGATCCTGAAATATCCCGGAATACAGATGTCTGCTTATTGGTCATGTACATACTTGTACACAATAGAACCTACTATGGAAAATATCGGATAGGTTTTAATTAATCTCTGTTACTCTCTTATCTCTGAACATACCTTATTATACAACCTTGGTTCAGATATTTCCTGGATAATGTGGAGAGATTGGGTCAGAACTCCTATATTCCAACCACGGAGGATATTCTACACTGTAGGATCAAAACCTCAGGAATTGTCGAGGTCAAATTCTTCATCAAGGTGAGAATTAGAGCAAGTACAGATATATCTATAGGGACCAGATATTATGAAAAGCGGGACCGGATTTAATGGATTAGAAAGATTGCTGATCTATCTACCGCCGGTTCAAATCCTAAATCACCGATTCAAATCCTTAAGAATCCAAAACTATGTATTGGTGATCGAGGATTTGAACCAGTGGTAGGTATGGTTCAGTTATCTAGCTCTCCAATTTATTTAATCTAGTTCAAGATTTACTAAAAATATCGGTTCTTTAAAATCAAAATCTAATCATTTGAAATTGTATTTAATTGTTATTCATATTTTTACATAGAACTTTTTAAAAAGACATTACTTGGTGTAGGATATGGTGTTCCGAATCCACGATGTCGGGGGACAAAAATCTGAGAGAAGGAAATGGTTGTACTTATTCGACTGTGTTCATGCGGTATTTTTTCCTGCAATTTCAACAACTTTTGTTTGAAAAAAAAATATTTTCTTACATGCCCAAGAGTAGCAACGAAAATTAGAACAAAAATGCTAAAAAAAACTGTTAGTTTTTTAGCATTTTTCAAATCAAGACAAATAATGAAATAAATTTTTCCTTGGAAACTTTAAAATATCATAAAATTAAGAATTTTTTACTCTCTGACTTGTGAGAATAAAATTAATATTTTTTCTTTTATCACAATCCTAAAGTTTAACCCGAAACTTCGGAGACATCGAAAGAATTTATAAAATCTCGTTTTCTTAACCCTAAACAGGCTGGGGTGTGGGGCATTTGGCGTCCCCATTTTTTTGCCCTATCGCTCTCATTTTTGACCGTGAAATTTGATTACTTTTAATAAATAGAAATTTACAGGATTTGTAAATTTTTTTATGCCTAGGGTAGGGTACACAGGGCGGTAAAAAAAAACCGATCTGTGTGTAAAAAAATCTAAAATTGCCCAGAACTTTGTTTTGAGTAAAGCTACAGATCTAAAAGCTATATTTTTTTAAAAGCCCTTGAAAAATGGATGTAGAAACATATTTGTTTTAAACAAAAAAATACTTTTTACATTTCTTGACCTTTTTTTGGCATTTTTTTAACCCTCCCTAGCACCCAAACTACAAAATTATCGACCTAATTTTTTTTAATTATCTGGCCTTGAAAAATTGGCTATACAAATGCATTTTAACCCTATACCTATTATCTAAGGCCTTTCTTAGGGGGGGGGGAAGCACCCCCCAATATATACATAGATTCAGACCCCCCCCCCAGCCTTTATAGGGTTAACTTACTGATAATGGAATAATTAAATTGAGTTCTTTAAAACCTTTTTCGCATGTTTCATGGCGGTTTTTATCAATTACTGAGAATTTGGTATAATAGTATAAAACCCATTGAACACCTTTTATGACGACATTTTATAAATAGTTTCGATGTCTCCGAAGTTCTGTGTTAAACTGTATTTGTATTTGACTTTTAAAGGTTGTGTTTTGTGTGAGTTTAACTGAGTATGCTCAGAAGTCTGGAGCAGATATTAACAAGATGCATGAGTCGATTAAGGTACTGCATTATTCTAGAATTTTCCTTATAGAAGGGTCTGGTTTTTTTAGAATTGGGGGGGAATATTCCCACAACCTCTAATTTTAGAGGTTTTTAAATATTTTCTCCTGAAACACTTTATTTTGTATTTCATTGTTATATTTCATAAATAAATAATTTTGTACTTTACTTTACTGTCTCGTTTTGCCGGGTATAATCAGTATCCTAGATGTGAAAATCGAAACCAAAAACGGCGTCCACCTTTTACCAAATAAGTATGAGCCACGTGTACTTTATTATTGATGTTGCAAATTTAAAAAAAAATCTCTTGAAGCGCTATTTTCAGCTGGTTAATATGATAATTTCATAAAGTTTGAGAAAACACAATCACTAAAAAATGTTTTTTTTTCAGCTGTTAAAAGTTTTAAAAATAGCACTTGAAAAAAGTTTATTATCATCTATTTAATATGAGAAGTCACCAATTTAAAAAAAACATATGCTGAAATGTATAACTAGTTTAATAAGTTTAGAAAAACTATAATTTTTTAATAGAATTTCTAACTATTTTCTCGTTTTTAACTTAAAGAAAGTCAGTAATTCTTAATTTATTGTCTAAAAAAACCTGTATATATGTTACTTCTCATGAGTATTACAATACATATATCATTCAAGGTTACACAAATCACAACAACCTAAACAACAAGAAAAAATAATCATTATATCGGACTATATGGACTTTTGAAGACTATAAGAGGAAAATAGGGATAAGCTCCTTACTGGAAAACAAGGATAGAGGGACTTGGAGCAGAAAGACTATTATGGTTTAGGACAGATTAAAGATAGCCATGAATGACAAAAAACTTCTGTAAACTGTAATAGGGGACTATATATACATAGTAAATATGACTAAGCCAGGGACTAACAGACACTAAGAAATACACGAAAAGACACAAGAATAACAGAAATTTCGTTCATTTTAAAGCTGTTAAATGTACAGTGAAACCCTTAATAACGAATACATCGAAAGAACTCATCAAATGTCGTATTCTTCACTTTCTGATAATGGAATGCTGCAGATATTTAGTATTTTAATTAATTGATTATATGGAACTGTTCGCGCATATTCACGGCTATTAATTTATTTTCAAAAATATTGAAATTTACGAAAGATAGTATAAAACTCATTGAAAAATTGTCAAGACGACATTTGATAAATTCTTCCAATGTATTCGTTATTAAGGGTTTCGCTGTATATTTTTTTAACACATGAACAAGCCATGGATAGAAGAATTTTATTTGTTATTGAGCACAGAGCCAACCCTTCAAAAATCAAAATATGCTGTTTTTTTTACTTCAAATCATAAATACAGTGATTTTTTTTATAAAAAAAATCGACAGGGGGCGAACCCCCCTCCCCTGTAACCCTCCCCCCTCCAGCCCCCACAAATCTAATTTCGTCCCACCACCTCACAAAAACGTCCAAGTTGCGCCACTGAATTATATATTTATTAAATTTATTAAAACATAGCTCTAAAAACTCTTATTTTCAGCTATTTAATATGATAGCAAACAGCAGAGTGTTTTTTGATGCGAGCATAGTTCTCTTCCTCAACAAAACTGATCTTTTCGCGGAGCTCTGTAAAAGGTAGGAAAAGGATATTTTACATGTAAGACGACATTTTAACCATTCCATTTTTCTATTATCGTTTACCAAGTAGACAAGACAGTTCAAAAGCAGGGGTTTTAGCCCCTCCCGTTGGAACTTGGGGGGGGGGGGATTTTTCGATTAATATACATTTTTAATTTAATCTATTATTTTTAATAAAGCTCACGCAGATTCAATCGTCTTCCATGTTTTGTCAAATTTTACATTTTAATTTATACTAATCAGGGTTCCTTTGACGACTGCGTTCCCCGACTATACGGGTAAACGGAACTATGAGGAGAGTATTGAGTTTGTCAAAGCTAGATTCAAGGAACAGAGAAAACAGGTAAAATATAAAGAAAACCAGAAAACCAGAAAACCGTAGAATAAGAAGACGACATTATAGCATTTCTGAAGTGCATTTGATGTTGTTTAAAGCAAATAGCTTTACTTGAAAGTTATTGAATTACTTATGAAGTAAAATGAGTCTGTATACGTTGCACAATTGCAGTGTCTCATGTTCAATGCGCTATTAAAAGTCATAACTTGAGTTTAAAAGTCTGCATCCTATTCCAGGATTTCTGGTTATCACTGTAATATCTAAATACTTTCAGTGAGTTCGATCTATAGAGTTACCCACAAAAAAATGAGACTGTAAAGACGACCAGAAACTTTTTTATGGTTACGTTAAGTATGCTGCCGTAAATAAAGTATTTTTAAATCATCTTTAATTATTTGGCAAAGAATTAAATTTACTGATTCAATGCAGGGAATCCTAAATAAAGAAAACGGATAGTATTAATTCCGTACAGTCGTCTATAAAGTCTCATCCTTTGTGAGTAACCATGAATATATTTAATAACGAACAAAATGTTCAGATTCCTTCTAAAAGTGTAAAGTTTTTGTTTAGGAAATATTTATCCATCTACTGTGTGCTACGGACATGACAACAGTTAGATCTGTGTGTAACAGTATAACAGATATGCTTATCAAGAACTTTCTCAAGGATTGTGGAATATACTAGAAATCCTGGACGCTCTGCACCCCTCTAGGAAAAGACTGCAGTATTTACTTGGAGCATATAGAGTACAAGTAATCTGCGGAGCCCACCCAGCTCTATTCAAGAATTGCGTAAAATACTAACAAAAAATCCACTTTTCTAAATTACAGTTTATGGAACAGAATTGAGGAATAGAAAGACGACTGTTAGACTCAAGTTTTTGTTCAATTAATAGAAAAAGACATTAACTATGATTTCTTAAATGTCGTCTTCCTATTTCTCTTTATAACGAGTCCAAGTTTGTATAACCTTGGACGGGTCTAATCTTATTAAAAAAAATAGCTAAAGAAAACTATTTTGAATCACATCAGGGCTTGTCTATGTTAACAGATTTTTTTTTTTAAACCATTGAAGGTGCAATGTAAAAAGCCATTTTGGTTTGCAAAACAGAAAACTAACTAAACAATTCAATTAAGATTGAGAAAATTATTGTGAAATTTGATAAACAAAGCCCCCCGCCCCCCCCCCCATGGTTTCGTTATAAATCATTAGGTGTATTAAAAGTTTTGGGGTTTATATATCTAAATAAGATAAAACCAACAAGGCCTGACTTTTTAATTACATTTAACGGCTTTTATGTGTAATGAATGATTCGCCTTTTTTTACTGTTGTTTTGTTAACCCTAAGAAGACGGGGGGGGGGGCGTTTAACGCCACTTCCTGTAGTTTTTTTTGTCCTAGCTCTCTCATTTTTGACACTATCACCGTGAAGTTTTGTGACTTTTAATGAGTAGAAATTTATAGAATTTTATGTTAAAACATATTTGTTTTTTAATTTATAGGGTAGGGTACAGGGCGGAAAAAAGTCCGGTTTGTGAAGAAAAATATTCTTTTACGCAAAAAAAAATTTATTTTTTTTACCCTTTTTTAGGCATTTTTCCACCCTCCTAAGCACGGCACCCAAACTAATAAAGTTATCCGTCTAATTTTTTTGTTTTTTTGAGCTGGCCATGAAAAATTGGGCTATGAACATGCATACCTATTCTCTAGGGCCTTTTTCTAGGGGGGGGGGGGTGGCAAACAACCCCCAGGCTAAACACAGATTCACACCCCCTAGTCTTTATAGGGCTAAACTCAATAGATTGTCAACTATGATTTAGTTTTTAATGTAAAACATTGTCCGTACTCAGTACTAATATTATCGAATTGGAATGGAAATATCGTTGCGTACAAATCTCTTATTCCACAGCAAACTTTTTTTTCGCTTCCTTCGTAGGAAATATTCTATACTTTGAGCGGTGTATTTCGCGCAAAACAAGGTGCACAAGCAATTCACGAATTCCGCTGAATGATTTAGATTTTTTTCCACGCAAATATTTTCCAAATACTTTCAAAAACTTGGTGTATAAAATAATTCTTTTAAAATAATATTTACATCATGTACAAATTAGCCTAAAAATGAATAAAAATATAGATTCATAGTTCAATTTTAGTTCTAAGATTTCATTTTCATATTCTAAATAAAGCTAAAACCATAGAGAATAGAATATATAGAGAGGAATTTACTAAAAAAAAGTGTAAAACGGCCATTTTGTTGTACTGTTTCCATACTGCAGGTGTACTTCACATATTTATGCTATATAACCTGTTGGGCCCTGGAATATCATTTTATAGAAAATCTAAAATGAATATTAAAAGAAAACCAAATTATGAAATAGGCTGGTTTCATAATTGACCAATGATCATTTCACATAGACTCTATGCCTTCCACTGTACAAACGATGATTTTCCGTTATAACTATAAATCAAATGATGTTTTTATTCATCTAATTCATTAAAAAGTTTATTTAACAATTTAAAAAATTCGAAATTGAAATGGATAGTCTAGAGAACATACTGTATTAATGTACTCTACTGCATATAATTTGTGAACATTTACATGATTTGTACACTTTGAACTCCCTTTCAGGCTGAAAGGGGCTGAACAAACTAATGCAGAGAGATTCTTTTAATTCCTCTCTATATATTCTATTCTAAATAAAGCTATAACCCTGATAATTACAGTGAAATATAGTTTGCCTGAATAACGAAATTCATCAGACAATTTCTCTTCTTGATTGTTTATTTGTCTTGTCACGTGACATGTCATCCAGACTTTCTCTTCTTGATTGTTTATTTGTCTTGTCACGTGACATGTCATCCAGACTTTCTCTTCTTGATTGTTTATTTGTCTTGTCACGTGACATGTCATCCAGACTTTCTCTTCTTGATTGTTTATTTGTCTTGTCACGTGACATGTCATCCAGACTTTCTCATCTTGATTGTTTATTTGTCTTGTCACGTGACATGTCATCCAGACTTTCTCTTCTTGATTGTTTATTTGTCTTGTCACGTGACATGTCATCCAGACTTTCTCATCTTGATTGTTTTATCGCTTTTGTAAAATGAATGATCTCAATTTGTTTATTTGTCTTGTCACGTGACAGGAATATCATTTAGAAGACGACAGTTTATCTTTCTATGCTGATTGAACTAATGTTGTGTAAACTACCTATTTTATGAACACTTGATCATTTAAACAGTTTTCAATTGACAGCTTCTCTTGACTATGTTTATCTGTGTCCATTCTGTTTAACACCTTGATATAGATCAAAATTGAAATCAAAAGTCGTATTCATTGTATTGATATAATCGCCTACCTGTAGCCTGTAATTGTGAACTTCTGATATTAAAGCATTTAAAATAACTAAATAAACTAATTTTTATTTTTGCTTTTTTTACATTTTAAAAGTACATAATTCACAGTTTCTGTGCGTACACAGGAAATAGAATTAATTCATAATGTTCTTCATTACCAAAGTTTCTACATAGAAGAATCTAGATTTCATAGGATTCCATAGAGAAATTACATATAATTCAAAAACTCTTAGATGAAGTTTTTAGTATTTATAATGTCCGAGACAAACTCACAGTATCCCAGACGGATACATGAACGATGAGGATGGAAAAGATGATCCATGACCATCTGATGCATGTCGTGGAAGTGTCTCTCGATAAACTTGTAACAGTGGGGGATTTCGGTAGTGCAGAAATGACGTTCCAGCCAGTGTTCCATTTCTAGATAATACAGATTGAACATGAAGTTGTTCCATTTCTAGATAATACAGATTGAACATGAAGATGTTTCATTTATTTCTAGATAATAAAGATTGCACATGAAGTTGTTCCATTTCTAGATAATATAGATTGAACATGAAGATGTTTCATTTATTTCTAGATAATAAAGATTGCACATGAAGTTGTTCCATTTCTAGATAATATAGATTGAACATGAAGTTTTTCCATTTCTAGATAATACAGATTTAACATGAAGTTGTTCCATTTCTAGATAATAAAGATTGAACATGAAGTTGTTCCATTTCTAGATAATACAGATTGAACATGAAGTTGTTCAATTTCTAGATAATACAGATTGAACATTAAGTTGTTCCTTTTCTAGATAATAAAGATTGTACATGAAGATGTTCCATTTCTAGATAATAAAGATTGAACTTCAAATTGTTCAATTTCTAGATAATAAAGATTGAACATCAAAGTGTTTCATTTCTAGATAACAAAGGGCTTTAAAAATAAAGTTTATAGATCTGTAGCTTTAGTTACAAAAAAGTTATGGCCTATCTTAGATTTTTTTTTCACAGACCGGACTTTTTTCCGCCCTGTACCCTACCCTATAAAATTAAAAAAAAACACATTTTTTTACAAAAAATCCTTTCAATTACTTTTCATTAAAAGTCACAAAATTTCACAGCGATAGTGTAAAAAATGAGATTGCAAGGGAAAAAAACTTGGCGCCCCCCCCCCCCCAACCTGTTCAGTGTTAACTGAAGCGTTTGGCTGTATAATGGTAAAAAATTAAAGAAATTATATTAGTTTTTTGAAACAAGTTTACCTGTGACATGATCCTTTCCGGTC
This sequence comes from Eurytemora carolleeae, assembly GCF_000591075.1. NCBI lineage: Eukaryota > Metazoa > Arthropoda > Copepoda > Calanoida > Temoridae > Eurytemora > Eurytemora carolleeae. The sequence continues at coordinate 33,498 of NW_019397139.1, forward strand.
AACATGTCATGGACATCCTCCAATACTACAGTACACTCCAGGCAGCTCATATCCTTAAAAGGTACTGTCTTTAAAAAAACAATCAAAAAAAGGAGCATTCACGATTCACAACAGTACCCTCTAAACATTTATCTGATAAATATTGATATTTATCAGATAAATATCAATATTTATCAGATAAATATTGATATTTGTCTGATAAATATTGATATTTGTCTGATAAATATTGATATTTGTCTGATAAATATTGATATTTGTCTGATAAATATTGATATTTGTCTGATAAAATCTCCTCGTTTTCTTAATCACGAGATTAAATAGCTTGTTCTTCGACTTTTGTTATTAATCATCAGATTAATTAACCGATCAGGATTAGGGATATCCCTAAAGTTTTCTGGATATCCCTAAAGTTTTCAGCTAAGTTTTCCTATTTGTGTCAAAAAGTTTTTGATTTTAGATAAAATCTTGAAAATGCACAAAACGATATTATTAAATCCACAAACTTTTTTGCTATTGTGTCATATTGTACAAAGAGAAGATGCTCACAGATAAAGCCACAGTTAAAAGTTGAAATAAAAGATGGGCGCGAAACACCCTAAAAGTCTTGTTTATATTAGTATTCATACTGCACCTTGACTATCTGGTTCTTAACCTCTTGACCGCAAGCAAAAACATGTTCACAGATTCTAAAATAAAACTAAATTCATTCTATTGTCATATTATTGAATAGAAGTATTTTATTTAAATGTTTTTATTATTAGAACAATTGAAATATTTCGCATTGACATAAACACCTTTATTAGTGAAATAAATTTTAAATTATTTCTTTAATCGGTTTAACATTATTGTCAAAATTCAAAGATTTCTAAAGTTTTAATTGTGGTAACGGAATATGAGCCAACCATTAATAATCTGAGATAATTGGGCTTTATGAGTTTTTGTTCTCTACCCCCCCCCCCCCACACCTAAAAAATAAAAAATGGAATTTGGTGACAGTCCATTCTTTTTTACAGTTATGTTTATAATATTCGGGGAAAATTTTGTTTTTTATCGCTTATACCTGTGAGCGCTGAGAACGATGAACTCCTCGGCGATCATCTCCAGCATAGTAGGATACATCTCGTTGACATGCATGGCACAATCCTCATCATGGGTATGGGGACAGTAGTGCTCCTCGAGGTACTCGGAGATGTTTCCAGCTCCTTCATGGATCCAGGATCCTATGAGAGGAATAGTATCCAGGCAATCATCACAGGACTCGAAGCCCAGGGTTGGAGCTGCACAGACGAGGGTAAAGAGTATTGCTAATGTTAGCATATTTACCAAATTGAAGCGGATACAGGGATACACCTTTTTATACTTATCTCTTATCTTAAAACAATAAGTTTAAAAGCAAACACAGGTCAGGCAGACAAAAAAAGTAATTAGCTTTTTTGACTTAAATCTAAATTGAACGCTTAAGGCTCTTAGGTCCGGTTTATGTCCCTTCTAGGGAAATTCTCTTAAGCTTACTGAATCCAGGAATGTACCAGTCTTTTGAACATTGAAAGTTGATGTTTTCTGTTCTTGGACACATTGCGAAATCAATTTCAAATCAAGAATTGATTGAATAAATAAAAATGTCAGTTTGTCATAAATTGCTGATTGCAAAATAACTAACTAAATCGTTAAGATAGGTAGATAAATGAAAAAATTTAAGGAAATATCAAGTAAACCTTTTGAATTCAAAGTGTACGAAATGTGTTTATCGAACAGTGTAAATCAAATAGATAAGCTTATTACGATTAATTTTGCATTTTATTTGAAGCAAGCAAATGTTTATTTGGAAAGAAGAAAAAATAGACTTCAACTACAGGGTTAACCACAAAAGATGAGTCTGTGAAGACGACCTGAATCTCTTTAAATATGACAATCCCAGGGTTAAATTAAATCTTCTGCTTTAAATATAAAGTCTTCAAATGTCTTATTTAATGTTATGGCAAAGCAAGAAAACGCTTATAGTTGAAGGTAGTTATGAATATATGTAGTAAATACCCTACTCCATAACATTTTCTCCAACAAGTATCTATCCAGGCACAAATCAGATTCTATTGACTATCAATGGGAACCACACGGCTACAATCCCGTGAACTATCTATCACTGGACACGATCTCAATTGGAAGCTTGTAACTATCGATGCCAAATCAATGAGTACAATTGGAAACCTGTTTATCAAAACAGGGAACCACACGGATACAATCTCGTGATCTATCAACGCCACTACCACTGGGCATGATCTCGTTAGCTATCGAAACCAATTGAAGCTTGCAACTATCAATGCCAAATCAAAGGGCACGATCCTCAACCTGTTTATCAAAACAGGGAACGATAACTCTCTCGCAGTAAACAGTACAGAGTTTCTATATCAACTAATGTATTTAAAGTTTATGTGTTACATACAAGTAAAATTTAATAGACATAGTTACAATTCCTACGTCGTTATCTATATCACATGATTTAGACAATCACGTTACATATTTACCGCACAGTTAAAGTTTAATGTAAGTATTTATAAGATTTGCAAGGATAGATATAACATAGTTAAGCTATCTTCACGCATGTTTACAGCATAATTTATGTTGAATGTACGTATTGAAAGGATTAACATGGATAGATATAAACGTAGTTAATCTAATCACAACTCATGTTTTAATCATATTACGTAGCTCATGTTTATCTAGGTATGTTCAGGTTAACAAATATAGGGATCGCTGGATTGCTCCAGGCCTTTATATTTGCTACATATAAATAAACAGGCAGTGTAAATTCTGTAATGGCGTCTCTGAAATCCTATTCCTTGTGGGTAACCCTGTAAAAAAACATGCAATAAATTAAAAGTTCTTGTATATTCGTCCTTACAGTGATATTTCTTTAGCTTGCATGTTGACAATTTTTTCTTGAATTTCTTGTTCACTCGACCTCCCTTCAATTTCTATTATCTTATTCCCCCCCAATACACTCCTCGATCTCCACCCCTCTCTTCTACTTCACTAACACCCTCTTGCCCCACCTTCCCCCCTCTCTATCACTTCGCACCTAAATCTAATAATCCCTAGTTTCTATCTGTTCATTTGTATTTGATGAACCAAACTTTATTCGATTTATTAACAGCCGGCACTTTCTTTACTTTACACTATTCATACATTTTACACTCTACACTCACACTCTATACTCACCACACTACATTCTACACTCTACACTCTATACTCACCACTCTACACTCTACACTCTGCAACCTACACACTACACTCTACACTCTACACTCTACACTCTACACTAATTCTGGACTCTATACTCTAATATGGTAAATTATACACTCTAAACTCCAAACTCTTCACGGAACATTCTGCACTCTACACGGTGCTTTCTGCACTCTATACTCCAAACGCTACAGTACATTTTACGCAATAAACTGTACACTGTACACTGTAAACTGTACACTCTACACTCTAAACTCTACATTACATTTTACATTCTTCTGTATACTCTGCACCCAGCAGCCTACATTCTCATATACTCAATACTCAGAAGGATGGAGAAAACAAGGAAACTAAAGGAAGGAGAGAGGGAATTAAGGAGAAAAGGAGAGATGGAGAAAAAAAAGATAAAAAAGGAGATAAGGAGATAAGAAAAAGAGAAAAAGCAACGGATATGGGAGAGAAGGAGAAAATGAGAAAGTGAGAGAAGGAACAAAGGAGCCAAAAATGAAAGGATTAAAGGAGAAAAGGAGAAAAGAAAAGAAGGAGAGAAGGAGATGACATGAGAAGGAAAGAAGGAAAGTCGTTGTGAAGGAAAGAAATAGAACGAGAGAAGAAGAGAAGAAGGGAAGGAGAGAGGCGAGAAAGAAGAGAAGATGAAAAGAAGAAGAGAAGAATAGAAGAGAAAAGAGAAGGAGAGAAGAAGTGAGAACTATATTAATTATAGAACGAGAGAACGAGAGACCTATATAAACTAAAATAGAACAAGAAAACGAGACAACGAGAAAACGTCATAACGAGAGAACAAGAGAACAAGAAAACGAGATAACTATAAGAGGAGAGAAGGAGAGAAGAAGAGAAGAAGAGAAGGAGAGAAGAAGAGAAGGAGAGAAGGAGAGAAGAAGAAAAGTAGAGAAGAAGAGAAGGAGAGAAGAAGAGAAGGAAAGAAAATGAGAAGGAGTGAATGAGAGAAGAAGAGAAGAAGAGAAGGATAGAAGAAGAGAAGGAGTGAAGGAGAGAAGATGAGAAGTAGTGAAGAAGAGAAGGAAAGGAGGATAAAAGAAGAGAAGGAGTGAAGAAGAGACGTAGTGAAGAAGAGACGGAGTGAAGAAGAGACGGAGAGAAGTTAAGAGAATTAGAGAAAAAGAGAAGGAGAGAATAAGAGAAGGGAAGAACGAGAGAACGAAAAATGAAGATAACCAGAGAAGAAGATAAGGCATGAAGGAGGAAAGTAAGAACGAAGGAAAGAAAGAACTAAAAGAAGAAAGAACAAAGGGAAGAAAGAACGAAGGAAAGAAAGAACGAAGGAAAGAAAGAAATAAGGGAAGAAAGAACGAAGAAAAGAAAGAATGAAGGAAAGAAAGAACGAAGGGAAGAAAGAACGAAGGAAAGAAAGAACAAAGGGAAAAAAGAACGAAGGAAAGAAAGAACGAAGGAAAGAAAGAATGAAGGAAAAAAAGAACGAAGGAAAGAAAGAACGAAGGAAAGAAAGAAAAAAGGGAAGAAAGAACGAAGGAAAGAAAGAACGAAGGAAAGAAAGAATGAAGGAAAGAAAGAACGAAGGGAAGAAAGAACGAAGGAAAGAAAGAACAAAGGGAAGAAAGAACGAAGGAAATAAAGAACAAAGGGAAGAAAGAACGAAGGAAAGAAAGAACGAAGGAAAGAAAGAACAAAGGGAAGAAAGAACAAAGGAAAGAAAGAACATATGGGAAGAAAGAATGAAGGAAAGAAAGAACGAAGGAAAGAAAGAACAAAGGAAAGAAAGAACGAAGGAAAGAAATAACGAAGGAAAGAAATAACGAAGGAACGAGAGAACGAGAGAACGAGAGAACGAGACAACTAAAGAAGGAGAGAAAGGGAAGAAGGATGGAACAAGATTACGACAGAGAGAGGAAGGGTATCCTTTGTGTGTAAAGTTTTAATCCAGTTTCTTTCTGATTCTATTCTTTGATCATCTTATAATCAGGGTTTAATCAACTCTAGAGCTAGTGCAGAACTAGACAACCCTTCGTTATTTTACAAGGAGGGGGGGGGGGGCAGAGGGGAGTTGTCTAAATTATATTCGAAATTCCTAGATATTGTACACAGTGGTCCAAAGGTAGCAAGTTCTTACCCAAATATCAATTACAGTTTTGTTAATTACTAGTAAAGCTTTAATAAAGTGCTTTTTAGTTCTAAAATTAAATGTGTAGTATCAGAAAAAAGAATTTAAGTGAGCTAGGAGGTAATATCAAAGGTCAAGGCTTTGCAACACTCTAAAGTTGATCCAGTCTTGAAGTTTCATGTAATAGTACATAGCAATCCGGATCAATGTAATTAGGTTCTCATCTTCATAAAGAAACATTTTCAAAATTTGAAAACTAAATATGTTATGTTAACTTGTTTTCTGCTTTTTGATTTAAAGATTTGTTACCAGCGAATAATTTCCACCCTTCTTTCAAGCCAAAGGTAGTCAATAAAATTCAAGGTATGTGTATACTAAGTGTACGAAGTACGCTGTACAATGTCTGTAAGTTTATGTGTACGAAGTACGTTGTACAATGTCTGTAAGTTTACGAGTACAAAGTACGTTGTACAATGTCTGTAAGTTTATGTGTACGAAGTACGTTGTACAATTTCTGTAAGTTTATGAGTACGAAGTACGTTGTACAATGTCTGTAAGTTTATATGTACTAAGTACGTTGTACAATGTCTGTAGGTTTATGTGTACGAAGTACGTTGTACAATGTCTGTAAGTTTCTAGATTATTATAAATGTGTTTGACACTTTAACAATAAGCCTTCCCACATCCTTTCCGTATCAATTTATTAGAAAATAACAATAACAGATCCGAGCTGGATGCATACAGCAGACTTCAGAATAATTACAATGTATAAAGACGACATTATGATGAAAACCAAAAAATATTTATGTCCAGAAGATTTCTGAGAATCAATATAATCAAATCAAGTGCAGTTTTATTATTTCTCTCACAATGCAAATATAATCTGATATAATATAACTCGACTACTCTCCACCCCATAACTCCCCTACCCACCCTACACTCTTTCCTTTTCCCCGTCTCCCCTTCGACCCCCTGTCTCATCCGTAGAGGGAGTATGTAGGAAGGTTTAATGTATTCAATTAGAGAAATAGAATAGAATTATCCAGGATTATTTTTATACGATTTATCCTTACCAGTTACCACCCAGTATCCATCTATCCTTGATATCCAGTATCAATCTGTCCTTAATATCCAGTATCCATCTATCCTTACTATTCAGTATCCATATATCCTTACTATTCAGTATCCATCTATCCTTACTGTCAAGTATCCATATATCCTTAATATCCAGTATCCATCTATCCTTACTATTCAGTCTCCATATATCCTTACTATTCAGTATCCATCTATCCTTACTATTAAGTATCCATCTATCCTTAATATCCAGTATCCATACTATACAGAATCCATCTATCCTATACTATACAGTATCCATCTATCCTATACTATACAGTATCCATCTATCCTATACTATACAGTATCCATCTATCCTTACTATCAAGTATCCATCTGTCTATCTTCTATTTCCGTTCTTTCCTTCTGTCTAAATCACCCTTAGTTAGTTAATCATATTTTAATAAAAATGAAGAAAAGGGGTATATATATATATATATATATATATATATATATATATAAGATATATATTAAAAACTATTTGGGTACTTTGATTAATTTTTTAATATTTAGAATTTCTTGAATCTGTTTAAGTTATGAAATGTTGTTTTCCAAACTAGTATTGACAAAATCAACATTAAAAAAATAGGATTTTTCGACGACATAGATAAACAAATATGGGTTGGATCCTCAGCAAAAAGATAAGGTAAATATTGAAATTTTAAAGATTGCATAATACAATTTGTTTTATTCAAAAAAGCTTCAAATCTAAACTTATTTACGCACTTTTAATGTTTTCACCTAAAAATTCCGAAAGTAGCTCAATATTTTGTTTAAAATGAGACGAACTGAGCTTGGTCATTCCCTTGATACACATAATCCCTGATCGCTTGGTCTCGATATCCACAAAGGGCGCCTTTAATGAAAGGACTAATGCTTAATCTCTTTAATCTAGTTATTACTCCAGGGTACGATTACCATGCGGGATATGAAATATTTATAATTGTCACCATCTGGTTATCAAGATATAGGAAGTAAAAAAAAACTAAGTTATAGGAAAAAAGTGGACAAACTTGTCGTAAATATTTTTTAATTGTAAACGACAAAACTGGGACATTTTTACTGAAAATATATTCTTCTCTAGAACCAAAGATGTATTCTATCAAAAACGTATTGCAAAACTTCATTTTGTTCTTTTCTGAAAGAATGGCTTTGTATTGATGGATATGACAGGTTGGGACTAAACTTGGATAGATTGCTCAGCTCAGATAAAGAAATAGATCCTTGAAAATAAATAGAATTGGATAACATGTACGTTCAGAAATAATAAAAAGAGGAACTAAATTATTGATTATGTATAAACATAGCTACAACGCACTATAATTTTATTTGAAGGGGATGGTTCAAATTGTGTACCGTCCCGTTTTACCTGTGTTTGTACTGTACAGCTGGCTCAAGCTGCTTTAAAGTCGGGCCGGTACTTGATATGAACCGGAGTTTACAGTACACATCCTGTCTGCATTGATTTCTTGTTCAAACTCACTCTGGACTGTAGTTTGAATTCGAACAGGACCTGCCCAGTTTGTACCGGCCTGCCAGACAACAGCGTGTACTGACTGGTACAGTACCCGGCCTAATCCTAGGCCTATTTGACCGACCCTGCACTGGCTTAGTCCACCTTGAAATCCGTTAAAAATAGCTTTCTATATCTTGATGTTTAAAATAAAAATACAAACAAACATAATATTTTAAAAATTGCAAATTCGAAAAAAATCTTAATTTTACTCTTAAAATGACTTTTAAGCATAAATTATTTAAAAAAATCAATTAACCCTTTAGATTTATAATTATATATCATGTTCACAATCCATTTATATTTTAGTTCATTGGGGTTAAGTTGATACTTTTAGACATCCCTAAAAACAAGTTACCCATCTATATATAGATTTGGCTTGTCTGTCTGTTTGTTTGTATCCAATAAACGTCAAAACGGCTGAACCAATCGGGCCCAAATTTTTGTGGGACATCTAGGGACCCCAGGGAAGGTTTATGAATGATTGAAATTTTAAAAATTTGTGTTGTAGAGGTTTTTAATTTTGTAAAAAAAATTAAAATTTTTGAAAATCCGCGAATTTTTTTGTAAAAATCCGCAAAACTTTTTTCATCTTTGTTTTGAAATGTAAACAAAAAGAACATGTTCACAATTTAAATAGAAGATGGGCGCGAAGCGCCCTAAAAGCCTAGAAAGAAGGGCGCGAAGCGCCTTGAATTTCTAGTATCTTACAATAATTTAATCGCTTAAAATCTTTTATTTGAACATAATTAAAAAGAGCACCTATTATTATGTTTTATTTAAAGCTAAAAAACATTAGATTAAAATCACCGGATACTTAAATCACAATTTATATTATGTATACAACAATAAAATCACTTAAGACTTAGACATTTTGATGAGGCAAAATTCAAAGTTTGAAATATCAAAGATTTATGAAATTGGCAGCAAATATAAGTATTAGAAAATTAGGAGTATTTTAACCTCAAGCAGATACTTTGGAGATTTTACTCAATTGCAGTTTTTAAACATCCTCATTTCGCATTAACATATCAGTAATAAAGTTCTTTGATCTTTAAGCAGACTTAATTTTTCTCTTTAATAGCATTGAACGCCTATTGATGTGCCATAACTTTAAAGCAATAATTTTAGGAGATGTTTTGAAGTTGATTTAGTGAATATGATGTGATTTAAAAATCATCAGACCTGCATATTTAGCATGCTAGCTTTTAAATATCAAATAAACAAAAAATATTTAACCAAAGTATATGTATTCCCCGTTCTCATTCACATTGATTATTTTAGCCAGAGAGCATTTTAAACATGAGTATTTACAATTTTGTTAACATTTTACAGGAAGGGCATATTAGACATTTAGGACGAATTAGACATTTAGGACATATTAGACATTCAGAATATATTAGACATTTAGGACATTAAAAATGTGAATATGCAAAGGATAAAAAAATTATGAACATCTTATTATGTGGAAAGGCAAAATATCTATGGGGCATATGTTGACATATTTCTCGCATTTTTCCAAAAAAAACTCAAATTGTAATTTTATGATTCTTAAATCTTTGCAGCCTGATGTGGCAGATTTTTCAAACTATTAATTTTGTTAGATAACAAAGTAAAAATTTGAAATATGAAAGGTTTACACCATCAGGTTGAAAAGATATATGGATTAGAAAATCTGGATCAGAGGCAAGTAACTTCCTTTGTTATTTAAAATCTATAATCTGTAGCGCGGCGAGAAATTTAAAAAAAACTTCTCCGTTAGGTGATCATTGAGCTGTAAAGCGTCATGCGTATGCCCGTTCGATTCTCCCGCAGTTCTTTTTGGCGCTATTCTGTTTTTTTTCAGGATCAGTATACCCTAATATTAATTTTTCTATTAAGGTATTGAAAAATTGACGAGTAAGATACAGAATTTTGAACATAATTTTGATTTAAAAAGTTGAAAACATTTTACTTAAATTTAAGACATATCATCCTTTTGAGTTAAATAGCACAATTCTTGAACATGGAATTCATTTTTTTTTAAATGCAGTAAAGTTTAATTTTTAAACATGTCACATAAAAGTTTCTCCATTGGTGTACTCCCAATAGTTTTCTCGAAATAAATTCGTTCTACGTCAACCGAGGGAATCTTCTGTAAAGCTGAAAGCGCAAGTAGAAGCCGGGGAAATCGTGTGCCCTGGAAAAATAGAATTATAAAAAATTAAATCAAAATTAAATCTTTTTTTTACCTGTCTTGGTTGTGGTTGCAGATGATGAAGACCACCGGCCATACCAGCTACTCCTCCTTTAAGATAAACAATTTAGAATTAAAACTTAGGATACTTAAGTTCCAATATTTTTAAAGCCCGGAACCGAATTTAATGAATTTAAGCTACGTAGCTTAGTTACTTTCTGCCGGTTCAACAAAACTAAGTTTTTGCTTCAAACCCAAATTTTTATCTTTAAATCGTTGCAACCCTTTGTCGTAGACTTTTGATATTCAAACTATGAATTCTACTAGATCAAATAGTTAAAGTTTGAAATTTCAAATGTACGCATCAACTGTTTCTATAAATTTTGAGCCCCTTCAAAGCTTTTTAGAAATAATAATTTCTCTCGTCAATCGTAGAAATAATAAAAAATAGATACTTTTGAAGTAAAAAAAAATTACAAATCGACACAAAATTTAAACTTTTTAGTTCAACTTTTGCAAATTTAATGATACTAAAAAAGTACAATTGCCATTTATTTTGCTACCTGAGTTGATGTGATGTTGAAGCATTGATAAACTTTGATCCTGGAGATTCTCAACCTCTACACTATCCTTCAAACCACAAACCTCTGAAAGAAAACGATTTAACTTTAAGGGATCCACTGCTGACGTGATGTCAAGTGACCTTCCCTCGTTTATAAATATTGAAAAGAGATCATTTCTTTTAATTCATTCCTTGTCTTGATTGTATTATCCGCAAGTAAAAGGAATTGAGTTTTAGCCACAAATTCTGATTTTCAAATCGCTATATCTTTGCAAGTTCGCAACCTGATTGTGTTAAACTTTGATATTTCAAACTATCATTATTTAATCTAAAACAATTCATAGTTTGAAATATCTAAGGTCTCCGACATTGAAATGCAAATATATAGGGTTCAGAAAATCAGAGTTTGGGACAAGAACTCAATTCCCTTGGAGAAAACCCACATGAGAAAATGTTATATTTTTAGATTAAAAAATCAGAAATCCGGTATGTAAATTATAAACCTAAAATAATTTTAAATCCGTCAATAAAACATGTATGTTGGGGTTAAGTTAAAAAAAGGATTGGAGTCTTTTCTCAAGTTTTATAATTCCTATATCTTTTCAACCTGATGGTGTTAACCTTCAATAATTCAAATTTAGATTATTTGATATAACAGAATTCTTAAACAGACATTGGATTGCAAAGATATAGGGATTAAAAATTAGAGTCTATGGCCGGCAAAGACTTAATTCCTTACCCGTGAAAAAAAAAATACTAATTAAGTTTTTTAATATTAATAAATCTTCTAACCTGGTTTAAAAAGTATTATCGCCTTTAAACAAGCGAACTCAGCAGGATCAATATTTAGCTGACGATACCTGAACAAAACAAATTCAGACATTATTTTAATTTATCATTTATTTTATTTCTAGGATTTCAGGGCGCTTCGCGTGCATCTTCAATTGTGAACATTTTCTCTCTGAATCTATATCTATATAATAAAACAAGACATTCGTATATATATATGTTGCGTATAGCCGGCCAAACGGCTGGACCGATTGGGCTGAATTTGTTTGTGGACGCTCATGGGTGGCCAGGGAGTGTTATAGGCTATAAAAATTTGAAATTTTTTTCTTCAATTTTTTCTTCTTTCAAATAAAAAAAAATAATTCAACTTTTTTTCTACGGGCAACGCCGGGCCCTTTAGCTATTACGTATATAAGTTGTAATCTCTGTTTGTTGGTCCGATCATAACTCAGGAACCCCTGGACCGATTGTCTCAAGTTTTGATTTGGGAACTCGGGATTCTAAGTAGAGTAGGTCGACTTTAATACCAAAATTTAATTTACCGGTAAAATCGTTCAAGTGCGGGTAAACGGCGAAAATAACTTTTATAAACTTGGCAGCTTTAAGTTCCTAAGCTAGTACATAATGAAACAAAAACAAAAAAATCCTGGTTTAAAATATTTTTGCATGGAATTTCAAAATTATGAAAATCGAATTAAGTTAAGCGCAAATTTTTTTAATTCTGATCTTCCATCCACCTTTCCAGGCCCCACACAAAGAATTTGGCCCGATCGGTTCAGCCGTTCTGACATTAATCTGTTACAAACAAACAAGCCAAGCACCCAGACAAGCAAAGTATATATATATAGAGATTTTTTACCTGAAAAGTAGATTGTTTAGTGTGTTTAATGACCCCTCTAGATTGTGAGGAAGAGATGGTAGTTGGTCCGAGGAGAAGAGAGAAGGTGAAGGTAGGGGGAGACACCATTGAATAGAGCAGAGTAGGAATAGTTCACACCAGCTATCCTCCAGGAGCAGAACCTAGAATAGATTAACTATAGTTCACACCAGATATATCCTCCAGGAGCAGAACCTAGAATAGATTAACTATAGTTCACACCAGCTATCCTCCAGGAGCAGAACCTAGAATAGATTAACTATAACTATAAAGTTTTGAAGGTTTTGGTCATTTTAGAGAAGATAACGGATTTCTATGTTTTGATCATTAAAATATCGGCTTATCTGGAAAGGAGAAAATACCATTAACTTAGGAAGTTAGGGGTTTTGACCCATCTAACCTGATTTTTGAAGGGTAATGAAGCAATGGAAGTGTTTTGGTCCATCTAACCTGATCTCTGAAAGGATGGGAAGCAACGGAAGCTAGGTTTTTGGTCCATCTAACCTGATCTCTGAAAGGATGGGAAGCAATGGAAGCTAGGTTTTTAGCCCATCTAACCTGATCTCTGAAAGGTAGGGACGCAAAGGAAGCTATGTTTTTGGTCCATCTGACCTAATCTCTGAAAGGTAGGGAAGCAAAGGAGCTAGGTTATTGGTCCATCTAACCTGATCTCTGAAAGGTAGGGAAGCAAAGGAAGCTAGGTTTTTGGTCCATCTAACCTGATCTCTGAAAGGTAGGGAAGCAAATGAAGCTAGGTTTATGGTTCATCTAACCTGATCTCTGAAGGGTAGGGAAGCAAAGGAAGCTAGGTTTTTGGTCCATCTAACCTGCTCTCAAAGGTGGGGAAGCAAAGGAGGCTAGGTTTTTGGTCCATCTAACCTGATCTCTAAAAGGTAGGGAAGCAAAGGAAGCTAGGTTCTTGGTCCATCTAACAGCCATGAAAAGTAACCTTGCAGCAGTTTCATAAACTGTCTCAGGAGCTCCCTAAATATTTAATTAAATAATAAGACTTTAAATTTTCATAATTTTTTCAATATTTGTGTTCATAATTTTTGCTGTCTTACGAATTAGTGGGAACTTAATGTAAACCTTTGATCTACAAAAACTTTGACTTTTTGGATTAGAAATTTAGAGTATTTATTCAGCATTTATTAGTTCTGACCTGAAGAGAAGATGTGTCTATGTCGGAACAGTTTATAGGAGGAGAAGAAGAACTTGTTTCAGAATCTTCTAAATTTGGAGAAATTTAAAGAAGTAAACCAGAATCATACATATATGTGGAAGTAGTTTGACGACAAAATGTAACAAGTAAATTCCAAAATTAAAGACGACTTTCAAGTTGTCTTGCTACCGTCATGTTTCGTGGGACACCCTGTATATACAACCTTCAAGTGATTTTGAATAACATTATGTAAAGAACCCCCTTTTCATGGCAAATTCAAAAGGAACAGAGTTTTTGTCACAAATTCAAATTTCTTATTCCAATATCTTTGCAACCTGATGGTGTAAACCTTTGATATTTCAAACTTAGTCTATTTGATCTAACATACTTATAGTTTGAAATAGCAAAGACATACTGCACTTGATTAGAAAATCAGAGTTTGTCGCAAAAAACTCTGTTCCTTTTTTTACTTAAAAAAGATAATTGAATATAAAAGAACTGCATTTTTGCCACAAACTCTGATTTTTAAATACTTATTCCTTTTCAACCCGATGTCGAAGACCTTTAACATTTCAAACTTATAGATCATAACACTTAGGTTGCAAAGATATAGGGATTACATTTACAAAACTTTAGCTTGTGGTAAAATTTCAGTTTCTTTGTGTTATTTCAGAAATGAATATATACTGATTTATACTGTCTGAATTCATCATTTTATTACATATACTTGCCTCCATCTGAAACAGAATCCATTTTTGATTTAGATTTTAAATTTGTAAATTATTAAACTGCAAGTCCACATGATTTCCATCTAATTACCTTGCTGCTTAAACACTGAGATATTCCCATCAGGATTTGGCGCCAAATCCTGCGATCTGTCAAGTAGGGCGGGCAGGCCGCGTGCTCCGGAGAAATTCAGCGGCATTGGCGCAAACATGGGTGCTCCGGCTCCACGGAACCCGAGCAGCGGCAAGGATGGTCTCCTGAAACATTATAGAAGATTAATATTGTTATAAGATAATAGAGAAAGAAAAATGTATATAATGCTGCAACAATAGGATTTAACTTAGATTCTATAAGATAATCAAATAAAGGTAAAATATAAAGCAGGAAACAAAGCAAGGGGAGCCATTTTAATAAACCACAAATAACTATACTTGGAGAGGAGTCATTTTTGTTTTTTTAATTGTATCATTGGGTTAAGTCAGTTTAGTAAAGGCAAGGGTTTATCGTGGCTTAAAGTAGTTTAAACCAATAACAATAAAATAATAAGAATTAAAAAACAGAATGTCATGAAATGTTTTGATAAAGCTACTTGTTAGTCAAAGGCTTATAAACAATCTTTTGTGAAAAATCAGGTTGCAGAAATGATTGAAATTTCACGTAAAATTGTGCAAATGATTTGAGTTTCCTCTTTAGCCCTTCTTTCCATGTCTAGCCCTTCTTTACATGTCTCGCCCTTCTTTCCATTTCTAGCTCTTCTTTCCATTCTTAGCCATCCTTTCCATTTCTAGCTCTTCTTTCTATTCTTAGATTTCTTTCAATTTCTAGCCCTTCTTTCCATTCTTAGCCATCCTTTCCATTTCTAGCCCTTCTTTCCATTCTCAGTTATCCTTTTCATTTCTAGTCCTTCTTTCCATTCTTAGCCCTCCTTTCCATTTCTAGCCCTTATTTCCATTCTTAGCCCTCCTTTTCATTTCTAGCTCTTATTTACATACTTAGCTTTCTTTCCATTTCTAGCCCTTCTTTCCATTTCTAGTCCTTTTTTCCAGGCCTTCCCTCCTTTCCTTTTCTATACCTTCTTTCCATTCTTACCTCTTTTTTTCATTCCTAACCACGCCTTTCCATTTCTAGCCTTCCTCTCCATTCTTTCCATGTCTAGCCCTTCTTTCCCTTTCTAGCCCTTCTTTCCATTTATATCCCTTCTTACCGTATCTATCCCTTCTTTCCATCCCTAGCCACGCCTATCTATTCCAAGTTCCTCCTTTCTATCCCTAGTCGCTCCGGCCTTTCTATTCCTAGTCCCTCCTTTCCATTTTTTGTCCCTCTTTTCCATTCCAAGTCTCCCGTTTCCATTTCTAACACCTCTTTGCTATTCCTATACCCTATTTTCCATTTTTAGTCCCTGTTTTCTATTCCTAGTTCCTCCTTTCTATTCCTAGACCCTATTTCCCATTCTAGTTCCTCCTTCCATTCTTTTCCCCTCCAATTTCAATCCCCTCTGTTGACCAAAGATGTAGCCCCTTATGACCCTTTCAAATTGCCTCTTGTTTCTTCATTCCGTCCCTTCTAGCCTCTTTTAAAAATCCTGCTTTTTTACGTTCGAGTTCCTTCTTTATTGTTACAGGCCTCTACTTTCCATGCTTAGTTTCTTATATTGCATTTTAATCAAACTCTCTTAACCTTTTCCAAAGTTTCTTTCCCTCCATTTTCTTTTTAAAACTTCCTAAAAACTTTCCGGAAACCCGATTCTTCCGAGCCCCTTCTCCATCCCTCTCTACATATCCTTCCGAGCCCCTTCTCAGTCCTTTCCAAAATGTCCTTCCGAGCACCTTTTCTGTCCTTTCCTAAATGTCCTTCCGAGCCCCTTTCCCGTCCTTCTCTACATTTCCTTCCGAGCCCCTTCTCTGGCATTATCTTCATGTCCTTACAAGCCCTTTCTCCGTCCTTTCCTACATGTCCTTCCGAGCCCCTTCTCCGTCCTTCTCTACATGTCCTTACGAGCCTCTGCTCTGTCCTTCTCTATATTTCCTTCCGAGCCCCTGCTCCGTCCTTCTCTACATGGAATCCTTACCACCAACTATCCCCACTCCAAGATTTACAAGTTCTCAGCGGAGAAAGAAAAGTGGGGAAATTGAGCGATAGAGATTGATTAAGGAGAAGTTGGGGTAAAATATATGTGTAGATAAAAGAAGTGCAATATAAAGATTTACTTAGTTTTAGGGACGGTAATGGGGGTGGGGGGGGGAGGGGGTCTGAATATTAATTCTTATTTTTCGTTTAGGATAATAGTTTATTACCTCGCATGAACCCAGGAAAGGTTAATGGATGATCGAATTTTCAAAAAGTTGCCTCTAACAAAGTTAAAGTTTTAATAATTTTTAAAATCCACAAACCTTTTCTAAAATCCGAGAATTTCGGTTTGTTTTTATTTCACAATGACACAAATAGAACATGTTCACAATTGAAATAGAAGATGCGCGCGAAGCGCCCTGTAAGCCTAGACTTTTTATATTCTTGTTGGCATAAAGCTAATAAAGCTGTGTTTGTAAAAGGAACTGTATATTTTACCATATTTTACATTAACTGCCTCCTAAATGAAAAAGTTTCATCATTTTATGCCCGGGTTAACAACAGAACCTTTCCTTCATATATCGACGTTTATCTATCTTTAAAAATGTTGAATTACATCAATAAATCCACAAATTCGGTTACATATAAAAATCATAATTAAAAACCAAAATTATCAAGTTTCAGGTAGAAAATAAATAAATCTTGTTTATTTTGACAAAGCTAAGGTTTAAAGGGTATTGTTGTAAATCAGACACCACTCAATAGGTTAAAGATCACGTGGAATTATATCTTGTCCCTTTAAGGAACATTTTGAAGGGGAAACCATTTAACCCTATCTCCGCTGGGGTACTTGAAAACCAGGATACGCTGGGGGGGGGGGTCAATTTGACCCCCCCCCCTCTAAATCCCATGTTTTATGTCCAAATATGACAAATGATACATCATTAGAAAGCTCTTGTGCTCTACTTTTAGAATCTGCAAAAAAATTTGCAAATTTGCGAAAATTGAATTTTTTATCGCAAAATCCAGTTTTATAGTAAAAATGTTTGCAAAAAAAATTTGTCCAAAAAATGACAAATTATACATTTTTGAAAAGCCCTTGACCATGCCATTTCAAATATGCAAAAATTTTTGCAAAATTTTAAATAACCTGATTTTTAATCAAGAAAAACTAAAAATGTGCAAATTTCCTTTGACAGGTTGTTTGCAAAAAATTTGCAATTTTTTTTTCGCAAAACTTGTGCAATCCGTTTCCTTATGTCATAGGCTTTCCAAAAAGCTAAATTTTATCAAAATCTGACAAGTGAAAGTGGGTCAAAACAAAGATTTAGTTTGTTACAGGCAAAAGCAGTCATTCAGGCAGTGTGCCCGGTTTTAGGCCTAAAGGGAGGGCTTTGGGTATGTAAGAAAAGTCAGAAAATTTCAACAGCGTCAGACCAATACTTTTTGAGTTATTTAAAAAAAACTACAGGGGGGGTCAAATTGACCCCCCCCCCCAGCGGGAATAGGGTTAAATCTGAACCTTCATGTTGATTTGTTAAACTACCCGACCCTAGAAATGTAGACGAGTGAACTGAATGGTTTAGGTTCTATGTCTCCTGAGACCAGAGACCATGAAACCATTTCAGCAAGATTGTTTTTAAATCCTTCCGCTCCATTCCCAACCCTGATCCCTCTCCCTCTATCCGTCCAACACTTGGATTCAATTTGAGAATGTAAATTCAAGGATTAAACAGGGAAATATTAAATGTGGAGGATTTAAAATAACATCTCAGGGTGCACCAGTCACACTGCTGAAAACAACACTGTTTGAGGAATTGAATCTTACTGTCTTAGCTCATTTAATATGGTGAAAAAGGCTTAGAAAGAAAATTGAGTCTTTGACACAAACCCAAATTTTCTAATTATGTCTTTGCAATCTGAAGGTGTGAGCCCTTGATATTGATCTTAGCAGAATTCATAGTTTGAAATTTCTATTTGAAAATCAGAGTTTGTGGTAAAGACTCAAAAGTGTTTATAGATAAAAAAACTTGAAGTAACGATTTTATTCGACTCAGCGGAACATTTCAGAAAATGTTTACACATTTTACAGACTGGACAGATTAAAAGTATTTTACAGACTGAACAGATTAAAAGTATTTTACAGACTGGACAGATTAAAAGTATTTTACAGACTGGACAGATTAAAAGTATTTTACAGACTGGACAGATTAAAAGTATTTCGAAAGAAATATGAAAGGAAGCTGGCTATGAACTATGAAAAAGTGTTAAAAAAAGACATTTTCCTTCAATGATTTGTCCTAACTTAGCAATAGTTTTGCTTTTGTTATGAATGTCTCTCTATTCTACTATTAATATTTTTACCCGCAAACAATATCCCTATTTAAAAAATCCATAAAATACCTATCCATAAAATATCCATAAAATATCCATTGATAAAATGTCTGAAACCCCATTTTTAAACTTGAAGAGGAAAAATTGTCTATTTGAAAATATGTTTTACGAAGAGTTAGGATACAAAACTTTTAAATTTGATTTACCCAAATGCTCCAACTGCAACACTTGCTTCTCTTAACATCGTCTCTGCGTCCATATCCTTCAATGATTCAGGGCGAATAGTCGCAGTATTTCTAGGTTGCCGCTCGTTTTGAACAGCTAAAAGGAAACCTTATACTTTCATTGATTATGATTTTAACTTATTGTTTAAAAGCTAAATAACTTACCATCTTTGTTCATGCCCATTTGAAGACATTTCTTCAGCCTACAAGCTTGACATTGGTTACGATGTGCTTTGTCAATCATGCAAGCTCCATTTCCGGCCTGACATCTAATAATACATCTATCTATATATTTTTTGTATGTTGGTGATCATAACTCACAAACCCCTCCACCGATTTGTCTCAAATTTTGATTGGGGAACTCGATAGAACTACGTGAATGTTCTTAGCTTGGATCAAAGATTCAAAGTTAAGTTGACTTTTAAAGGTAAAGTTTAGTTTCAATGCAAAGCCGGGTTTAAATTGGTTAAAATGGGTCTGACATATAAAAAGATTCAAAAAGACTTATAACTCCTGCTTAAAAGGGTCACTTGAAATTACTTCATCAGTCCCTTTATAAAATAATCTGGTTTACCTGTATATTAAATCGTCTTCTTACAGACCTTTAAATAACCCTGAGCATCCATTACAGTCTCTTTATGAGATAATATTGTTTACCTGTATATTAGTCGTCTTCGTACAGATCTTTAAAAGAACCCTGAGCATCCATTACAGTCTCTTTATGAGATAATCTAGCTTACCTGTATATTAGCCGTCTTCGTACAGATCTTTTAAAGAATCCTGAGCATCCATTACAGGCCAGTATCCCATAGTGTTTTCCAGAACTTGTATCTCCACAAACCACGCACATCAGTCCTGAACCCTGAACACAAACAAATCAGTCCTGAACTCTAAACACAAACACATGAATCCTGAAAACAAACACAACATTTCTGAACCATGAACACAAACACATTGATCCTAAACCCTGTACATAAAACACATCATTCCTGAACCTTGAACATAAAAACCTTGATCCTGAACCCGGTACACAAACATATGAATATTGAACCCTGAACACAAACATATTAATCCCAAACCCTCAAAACAAACACATCATTTCTAAACCCTGAGAACAAAACTAATCATAAACCTTGAACACAAACACAGTCCTGAACCCTCAACTCAATTATATTAATTCTGGACTTTAAACACAACCATATTATACCTAAACCCTGAACATAAAACACATGAATCCTAAACCACGAACACAAACACATGAACCTTGATGAAAACTATTTAGATTTGAGTGGTGCTACTATGATAACGGAGGATTAGTACAGGGTGTCCCACGAAACATGACAGTTGGTAAATAGTTTGTTAAGTAATTTAATACCAAAGACAATACTAAAAATATTATATAGGATTCATATTATGGTAAAATTAATTTCAAAGTAAAATATACTTGAGCAAAAGATTTTTTAAACGAAATAAAATGCAAACAGCCTTTAATACAGTAAATGAAAGACGACATTCCAACTATTTACCAACTGTCATGTTTCGTGAGACACCCTGTACAAAAGTCACGTGTTTCTGTTAATCCGACACTTTAATTCCATCGTTTAAATTGGTAAATTTGTTGTATCAAAAATATATAAAACTACATAATCCAATAAAGAAATCGGGACGAGGGTGGATTTTTAGACTTTTTTTGGTCAAAACATATAACTCTGCTTAATTCGAGGTAAGAAGTTCATGTCAGATTCTTAAACGATTTTTTTAGCAAAGTTATAGACATTGGTTTTCTATCTTAAAATTGATCCGATTTAATTTTAAAAGTGATTCTTTACTGATGAAAAAATTCGGAAAATGTTAAAAATTATCCATTTTGTTTGAATATAATTTTTGCTCAGACAAAAAATTAAAGGGTCACTTGAAATTACGTTGACAGTCACTTTAAAGTTTGATTTAACGGTGTAGCTCTAGAATAATCTAGAGAGGGTCAGCAGCAGAAGCTAATTCAATCATGGTTCGATCCATCCCTAATCCAGTAGTATTAAGGGAAGCTGAGTGGACTGAATATGTATGACATTTTGTAAACAATTGATGGAGAGGGAATTGAGGGATGGGGGGGGGGGAATCTCTAAACACAATTTTCTCTTTACGGAAATTAGTTGTGAACATTTTGCAGGGAAACCCACATATTTGGTTAATATGACAAATATTATTATACAGGAGTATACACATTAAACATTTTCTTCGAGTTATCTTTGTGACCCACCCTGGACTAATCGGGGCTAGATACGTTCGCACCGTTCAACTTGAATCAAATTGAGGTTTGGTCTTGACTCCAATAATCTTTAAACATGCAGTATTGCCATTTCATACATTTTCATTCTAAACGTATCAACCGACAATAAAGGAAAAAGAAAGAAGTCAAAAATTGGGATCGAAAGTCATAGCTTGATGGGCTGGACCGAACCCTTTAATCAGCTTCAAGCGCCGAGAATGAGAATGAATTAACACAATTGATTGGAAATCATCTTATTATAGTTTTAAATCTAAAATCACGTCATGTTTAATATCTTACAAAATATCATTGCCTTTGTTAATTCTAAATGTAAGTTAAGCACTCCCATGTAGAAAAGTCAGGGATTGGAGATGCTCCACTGAAGTCTTATCGACCTGATTCCCTTTCCTCGTACTCTACAGGGTTTAGTTTCGCCTATGATTGGCAATATTTCAATATTTCCTTAAACGTACGATATTTAATAAGTGATTTTTGCTTTTTCGAGTGCTGTTCAGAGTTTTGCAATAATCTACACGAAGTGTAAATAGGCGAACTTACGATTTGTCAAAAAGAGAAATCTTATGCCGTATAACTTTGAAAGTGGGGGGCGGAGTCATGCACCGCCCCCCTCCCGGCTCTATGCCTATAAGTAAATGTCTAAGGCCCAATTTTCAAGACTAAGTTAACAAATTAGACCCTGAGCTTTAATAGTGGGTTCTAGGGAGGTTAGAATAATAATAGTAATAAAATCAACACAAATTTGAATTTGAATTTTAGACAAGTATCACGATGTGACAATTTTTTTTCTTTACTTTCATTTTTTAAGGGCTTATTCTAATATAAAAGTTATAAAAGCTTTATCTAAAAAGCCCTAATAATTAGATGCGTTAAAAATAAACTTTACACAAAAATTTCAAACTTACTTAATTTTTTTTAAGTCAAAAAGTTTCAGCGAAAAAAAAGGATTCTTCATATCATTCTTTGTACACAAGTTCGGCTACACCATATTTTACATGCATGCCCTATTAAAAATCCGAGGATTTCTAAAAAAAAACATTTTTTTAAAACTTTGTGAAACTATTTTTACCTTTAATGCTGGAGAGGAGAAGCCAAGCTGAAGCCTGTCCAGCCTAGAGTGGGCGTGACTAAAAGAGTTTGGGTGGGCGTGGTTCAAGGAGGTGGAGTGGGGGTGGTTGAAAGCTGGAGAGAGGGAGTTGTTAAAAGCACTGGAGATTTAACAGTAAAAATATCAGATTTAGTTTTATCTTTTAACATTATCTTATTGCTTATATCTTATTTTGAAAGGGAAAAATATTTATAAAACTGTATTCTTTGCACTGCACTGTTGAGATTCCATCGTAAACACTGATTTTTAAATTTTAAATCATAATTTAAACAAATTTATGGGTTTTTGTTTAGAAATTAAGGAAATTGATGATTTTTTCTCTTTCCTAACTGGAAGAGATGAGGCGTGGCTAAATACACTGATAGGATGCCCGCCCATCCCTCCACCGGAACCTGCTCCGCCCCCCTCAAGCATATCTGATCTCAACCCTCTACCAAATACATCTAAATAAAAGGGGAGGTTGTCCAGGGACCAGGATTGACATTTTTTAGGTGATTTCTTGATAGCTTAGTGAGTTGGAAGTTTGGTTCGTTTGTTGATATGTTTTAAAGTTGTCTAAAGGGTTTGTTTTGGGGTTGTTTGTTGGTTGCATCGTAGATTAGTTAGTGTATTTGTTTGGTTGTTTCTCTGTTGTTAATTTGTTGGGTTGGTGATTTATTGGTAGTTGTATTCTTGGTTCTTGGTTGTTAGGTTGGCTGGTTATAGTTTAGATAACTACATAGGATAAGACTTCAGAGACGGCGCATTTCGGAATTTATTCAGTCTTTTTTTATATTGATGGATCCCGGAAGCTGTAAACCTGTTTCTTTCCAGGGCAAATCTTTTTATATACCATTTAAAGAGTCTAAGACACCCAAAGTCAACCTTTAAATCGATCCAAAAAGGTCCAGGTCGTCAGTAAAGCCTCAAAAATGGTGGGTAACCCTGAAGTATATGCTCAATAAGGGTTGGCTTGCATAAAATGTTGCAAGATGCAGTTTGATCTACTAAAAAGTTTGAGAAAGGACAATCTAATTTATTGCACATTAATTAGTTGGCTGTTTGCTTTTCCATCTAATTTGAATTGTTTTGTTTTGTCATATATATAAACTTTTTAAAATTTACATATTTTTAGATTTATTGTTGACTCTTTGCTTCCCAAAATTGATTCTCAACATTTAATTAAAAACAAATTGGTATTCTAAGAGTGCCATCAAGAATTTATTTTATTACTATTGATGTTTATCTCATGTTTTCGTTTAATATCTAAAAATTTGAATTCTTGGTACCCGTAAAAGCTTTATCTGCTCTAGAATGAATTAGATCTCAACGTTATAGTAAAAATTAATAATTTCTAGTGGTGGTTTCTTTACAAAAGTTACTTGAGCATTTCTATTGCAAGAAAACATATAGGAATGATCAAAATCGAATACTTTTAAACCTTGAAAAACGACAATATCTTCAACATTTTTTATTAGTGAATAGGGCAATTGTTATCTTGAAATTACGCGTACATCCCCTTTAAACAGGAGTTAGGTATTTTCCCAATTGCATTTTCCCCCGGACGACTTCCCAAGTGGCAACTTCCTAAATGTGCAGTGCAATTTCCCAAGCGCAGCAACATCCCAAAGGTTAGATTAGGACTTCTAAGGCCCCGCAGGCTACAATGGGGGAAAGCGAGCGCTGCGGCTTGGATGGGCTAGGGGGTCCAGCATGTACTGCGGCCAGGACAGACTTGGGAAATGGCCGTTTATGAAATTGCACATTTGGGAAAGTACCCTAAAATTTTAGATATAATCCTTTCCAAAGAAACGCGAGGTATTCTGTGTTATCGTTTTTAAGACTAGAGAGCAAATAGATTCTAGTACAATAGATGGCAACGTAGAATTTGTACACTCTCAGTACAGCTGTATTCTGAAGTCACAAGTGTCAACTCTGTTTTTGTGTCCGACAAAATTATTAATAATAGTGATAATTTTAGAATAAATTGCTTATCTTACATTAAAATAAGTGCAATTTTTTTTATTTCTGTTTTTCACACTTTTTTATTAAATCTTGGAAAGAATGTCAGCTAATGTGAGAAAATCTCAATTTCTTATATATTTGACATTTGTGACGTCGTTTATGATTGGTCCATTGCTCTGTTGCCACCTATTATTAATCTATTTGCTAGAGAGTACAATAGTACTGTTGTTTTCATCATTAATAGCACAAATCATTTAGATGTCACTGAAATTCAAACGTTGTTGACTATTTTATTGTAAAACATTAGAAGAATAATTATTACATACATATACTTTTGAATTCATGCAAAGTTCATAAACTGCCCACTGAGCAAAAATTTATTCAAGGAATTGAGTCTTTCCCACAAACTCAAATTTTTTAATCCCTATATCTTTGCAAGCCTTTGATATTTCAAACTTAGTTAATTTGACCCAACATAATTCATAGTTTGAAATATCTAAGGTCTGCAACATTCGAATGCAGAGATATGTGAATTAAAAAATCAGAGTTTATGCCAAAGACTAAATTCCTTTAAACGATAATTTTTTTTGTATATATTTTAAACCATGTATTCTAGTTTCTAACTAAATCTTACCAATTGAAGATGATGCCGAAGAATATTCTTCCATTTTATATTTTCCTTTTATTAATTGCTCTTTGTTATCTCCAGCATTTCACAATAATCTTCTTAATCAAGCAGTTCTCTACTTTTATTACAGGTTTTCAGGTTTTCAGTTCAGGGAAATACTTTGATAACAGTTCTTTTATACCTGGATATCACTAGATATATACCTGGATATCACTAGATATATTCCAGATTCTAAAAATTCTTCTTTCTGGTTCCTGATATAATTCCTGGTTCTTGATATATCCCTAGTTCCTGATATATCTCCTGGCTATATCTCCTGGTTCCTGATATATCTCCTGGTTCCTGATATAATTCCTGGTTCCTGATATATATCCTGGCTATATCTCTTGGTTCCTGATATATCTCCTGGTTCCTGATATATCTCCTGGTTCCTGATATAATTCCTGGTTCCTGATATATCTCTGGTTCCTGATATATCTCCTGGTTATATCTCTTGGTTCCTGATATATTTCCTGGTTCCTGATATATCTCCTGGTTCCTGATATATCTCCTGGTTCCTGATATATCTCGTGATTCGGGTATATCTTCTGGTTCCTGTTTGGTATCCTGGTTTCTGATCTCCTAGTTCCTGATATATATATCTCCTGGTTCCTGATAAATCTCCTGGTTCTTTACATATCTACTGGTTTCGGATATATCCCATTGGTTCCTGCGATATATCTCCTGGTATTTAATATACCTCTTAGTTCCTGAACTATCTTCTGGTTCCTGAACTATCTTCTGGTTCCTGAACTATCTTCTGGTTCCTGATTTATCTCCTGGTTCCTGATATATCTTTTGGTTCCTTCTATATCTCCTGGTTCCTAATATATCTCCTGGTTTCTGATATATCCCCTGGTTCCTGATATATCCCCTGGTTCCTGATTTATCTCCTGGTTCCTGATATATCCCTTGGTTCTTGTTACATCTCCTGGTTCCTGATATATCTCCACGGATCAGGGGTTAGATATGAAGTGGGGGTGAGGTCTAATGCTCTCTGGTTTCTACTTCTACTGTTCACCAGGCAGACCCTCCCACAAACGTCAAACAGGGGCGTAATATAACATTCTCGTAAAGGAGGGGGGGGGGAAGTATTTATTTAGTCTAATATAAATCAAGATTAATACAAAAATGAAATTTCCTGTCAACCGTTAAAAATAAAATAATTTTAAAAACAGGTAAAACAAATTTTAAGTTTTCTCCCCTGATGGCGTTGGTTTGTGGTTGCAGATCTGACTCCTAACTTGACATCCTCTCATTGGCCTCTCGACTCACCATCTCTCCTCGGATTGGTCTCGAGGACCCGACTCTGTTCCGTGATTGGTCGGAGCGTGGGAATGTGAGCTCTGATTGGTTGTTGAGAGGAGCTCCGCCCTGTAACCTGGATTTGAACCTCCGAACTCCGGTATGTGAGGTTGTTTGAATATATTTAAGCTGAGGATTAAGGGAATTGGAATAAGAACTGAGTGTGCAAACTCTTTAGAAACAAATTAATCGGAAAATTTGACTAAAATCCTTCAGAACCTAGAATAATCTTTTCTCCTTCAGACAAACTGTATTTTCTAAACTAATCCCCTCTTTCAAGAATAGTTTTCAGAAAAATCTTATAAACTACATTTATCAATACATGTATGCAGTATGTAATTGTACTATGTACATATACAGGGTTGATCACAATTGATATTTCTAAACTAATCCCCTCTTTCAAGAATAGTTTTCAGAAAAATCTTATAAACTACATTTATCAATACATGTATGCAGTATGTAATTGTACAATGTACATATACAGGGTTGATCACAATGGATGATTCTTGAAAGACGACTGTACGGAATTGGTTCTGTCCGTTTTTATATTCGCGATTCCCTCTGTGGCGGTAAACTTGTTTCTTTCTTTGCAAAATCAGTATATAAGCCATTGATAGACTGGACTTAAGTCAGACGACCTTAGAATCGTCATATTTAACAAGTTTTAGATCGCCTATATAGTCTCATCCTTATTTGGTAACCCTGTATATTGCGTAAACATATATACGTGTCTGGTCTGCCTGCTTGTTTGTTTGTATCCAGTAAATGTAAAAACGGCAGCTGCAGAAACGAGTTGTTACCCACATTCTTGATAGAGTTTACGTATAGTCTGAATTGAAAAGTTAGTCAAAATCAATAAAAAAGTTGAAATTCATCAAGAAATGCAGAAAACTGTGCAAAATCATTAAGCAGAGAACCTATTTGCAAAAAAACTATGCGAAGTTTGCCAATAATTTCTAGGAAACTAAAAACAAAAGTGATTTCTAGTTCTAAATTTTAAATGTCTAGGGCTACAAAAGATATAAGCAAGTTAGCGAGGTCAAATCAAAGGTCAAGGCCTTGGGACACTTTAAGCCGACTTAGACTTGAAAATGTATGCAACTTGGCAAACCAGTCTTAATCTATGTGAGTACACTAGGTGGCAATGGGGAATACTCAAAGACGGTAGAATAGTAGAAGATAGGGCATTAGGAATTTATCCGAATAGTGTGTACACTCTGTACACTTTTATATGACGACATTGGCTGCAGTATTGGTTTAAAATTCAAACAATAAACATTTAGAACTCTAGTTATCAAATAAATTAATCATTGTAGGTGCTAAAAATGGTGGGAAAATAACGACACGGTGATAAACTTCTAAAGTTGTTTTAATCAGTAATAGAACAGAATGCCCTCCTGCTAAAATAAAGCTAAAATTGTGATTTTGTTACGCATCTCATTTGTATGAAAAATACCACATATGTTAAAACAAAATTTGTCAAAAGATGTCATTAAGTATAGTTTTGTAATAGTCTAAAGCAAAATTTTAGGCCAGTAGCGTGAGACCGAAAATACCTTGGGTTTAATTAGCCTAATTTTGTTTAAACAATTATATTGCAATCTGTTTCAAGATAAAGTGTATCTAAAAAGATATGCGTTTCTAACGGCAAATTACGTAAAAAAAATGCAAATTGTTGGTGATGAAAATGCTTAAAAAGGACTAAAATCTTTTTAGATTATAGAAAAGACGACATTCTATAGCTTTTTATTGAACCCAATTGAGGCGTCAAGTTTTGCGTATAAATCTCAATGCCTATACTCATTATGTTACAAAGCTCTTCGGGGAATACTTATTAACATTCAGTATGGAATATTTAAAATCACGTTTGTTATCTTATCTGAAAATATAGAGGGTGAACTAGCCACTTTATAATTATAATTTTATAAATTTATAAGTTTCCTTTTGCTTAATAAAGTATTTGAGAAGTAACATTCAGTACAGCTGAACTTTACGTCACATAGCGACATATACATTTTCAGTGGCAAACAAATATTCAAGGGCCGGCGGTGAGAAATTTAGACAGTTTCAAACAATTTAGAAATGAGTGCAGTTTTATGTGTTCTTTTTTTACTTTGTCTGTTTTATTTTAAATCCTCTACTACACAGCTTGTTCCTAGTATTTGATTTTAGATTTTTTTAAAATAATTTTCGAATTCATTCAGATTTTTGCTTTTTTGTGCTAATCAAATCATTAATGTGAGCCAAAAGAAAAAACGGGTAAAACACTGAATTCAAAAACTTTAAATTCTTAAAAATCCCTTGAAAATTAATCAAATTATAAGCCAAAAACCTTTTTTTGAAAAACTATAAGACAATTTTTGAAAAATCAAAAAAACTGACAATTATTCAGCGGGTAAAGAATAATCTTTATTATATATCAACATGTTTTGGAAAAAATTTTGTTTCTTTCGTAACTGTTGCTATTTGCGACTGTATAATATGTTGCTGGTGCAAACAGGATTTGACATATTCGATGAAACAGTTTCAACATTAATTTAATAGTAGAGATACTGCCTTCGAATCCAAATAGATTATCAAGTACAATAGGTGGCAACAGAGAAATGGACAAATTATACGAGCACAACTCATAAGTGTCAAATATATCAAGGAAAAAGAAATTTTCTCCCATCATTTGACATGTTGTCCAAGATTAAATAAAAAAAGTGTAAAAACAGAAAAAAAGAGAACACAAAATTTCACTTTTACCGTAAAATTATTCCAAAATTATCATTATTATTAATAATTTTGCAGGAAACAAAATCAAAGTTGACACTTATGGCGTAAAAATACAGCTGTACTGAGAGTGCACACATTCTACGTTGCAATCTATTGTACTAGAATCTATTTGCTGTCTTCCATTACCGACAAAACATCTACACCTTCCTCTAAAATTCTGAAATTGCCTTTCCTTCCTCCGGTATGCTGCCTCTCCATCCTCGTATAATTCTGTATCTAGTCTGTAGGTTGCCTCTATTCTTCTTCTTATTGGAACTAAAGCTGTTTTCTGAGTGAAGATGTCCCGGGGGAGGGAGGAGGGATCTCAGGGATAGGATTTATCAGATTTATTATTGTTATTCTATCATCTTCATCCGTAATTGTATACGCTCACACCACACAGCCAGAAACTTAAAACAGAGTATCGTTTAACGAGTTACGTTCAACGATACTCTCTCAAATTTCAGACTCAGTGCTTGTACCGATACCCTTCAGGACAGTTTCCTCTCTCCTCCTCCCTATGTTAAGGATCGTTAAAGAGGGGTCGTCTTAACACGATCGTAAACAAAGGCTCATTGTTAACGATTTTTATGGAAGGGTCGTCGGTAACGATCGCTAACAAAACGACAAACTTTATAAAATGGTATTTTTAAAAAGCGATTTAAAAAGGGTCGTTTTCTAAAACGATGGTTTCGTTTTTCGTTTTCCTTCTTCTTCGTTTTCATAACGAAACGATCGTTTGTCAAAAAGGATGAAACTAATCCATCCCTACTTGCATTCAATTAGTTATTTGTAACAATTAGTTTAATATTTGCAACAGTACATATATGGCTAATTATTTGTAAATGTATAACGTATAACTTTTTATTTTTAACGAATTTTTTTGACATCCACATGATTTGTGCAGTTAGCGTGATTTTTAACTTCTCTAAGATGGAACTTTCCTCATAGGTTCGAAATATCTCACATTATCTCATTATACCTCATTATCTTACAGTTCGATATGTCTCACATTTTATTAAGACTGCTCATGCTCCTTCATCTTCATCTTCACTTCTCTTCATCTTGCAGTTCGAAATATCTCTTAGTAACTTCACTATTCAGAACAGTCTAATGGTCCACACTTGCACCTTAAATACAGGGTGTCCCACGAAACATTACAGTCAGTGTATAGTTTAAAATATCTCTTAGTAACTTCACTATTCAGAACAGTCTAATGGTCCACACTTGCACCTTAAATACAGGTTGTCCCACGAAACATTACAGTCAGTGTATAGTTTAAAATATCTCTTAGTAACTTAACTATTCAGAACAGTCTAATGGTTCACACTTGCACCTTAAATACAGGTTGTCCCAAGCAACATTACAGTCAGTGTATAGTTTAAAATGTCTTTATTATTCATAATTTGTTAAGTTGTTTGATACCAAGGAAAATAATAAAAAGCATTATATGGCAGTCATATTAAAGTAAAACTGAATGAACTGCGAAAAATCTTTATACAGTTACAGTTTATGGAAGAAGACATTCAAAACTATTCACCAACTGTCTTGTTTCGTGGGACACTCTGTATATCTCACATAACTGACCCACCATTTATAGAGTGTACATCATGTCCGATTCATCACAATAACCTTTAAACCTTTACCTGGTTAAAGATGAATGAAATATTCTCCTTTAATTCTCGAAAACTTGATTAATTTCAATTGTTGTTTCTTTATAAAAGTGACTTTTTTTAGAATTCGCCATGTTTTAAGATAGAAAACGATAATACCTTGCTCTTTGTGACCCGAATATGGATTTAATGATTACCACTGTATCCCTCTTTAAACTAGTCCTCCAAAAATTCATAGGTACACTTTATTACCTTGCCTAGTACAGGGTGTCCCAAAAAACATGGGAATTCAGTGACGAATTCGATATCGTCTTTTCAAATAATTCTTTGATTTAGTGTAGTGATACCTACTGAGAAAGCTGTAATCTGTAAGAGTTTCGTCTGCTATGTTTACATTTTGTTTGTTTATGTTTTGACTGCATACAGTTGTACTTAGTAAAACAAGAACATTGCAGTATACAAACAGAGTAAACTTGTCTGTCTTCACTGTTCATCTTGCGGAGACATTATAGACACATCTTTACAGTCTTTTACCCTTTTCATAAAATAAGCTCTTGCAGACATAATAATATTATGGCTTTTGAAATTAGGTATTACAATGCTAATTCATAACAAAGACGATATCAAATTCGTCACTGAATTCCCATGTTTTTGGGACACCCTGTATAATATTGACCTGAACTCCAGTAGTTAATACACATTAGTACTGCATTAACTTGCCGAGTACAATATTGAACTGAACTCCAGTAGTTAATACACAGCTGTACTTTATTACCTTGCCTAGTATAATATTGAACTGAACTCCAGTAGTTAATACAAATTAGTACTTCATTACCTTGCCGAGTACAATATTGAACTGAACTCCAGTAGTTAATACACATTATTAGTACTTCATTATCTTGCCGAGTACAAAATTGAACTGAACTCCAGTAGTTAATACACATTAATTTTTTTCTTAAAAACTATTTCTTATCAACCGATGTTAGTACTAAATAATTAAAGTGACTATAACAAATCTTGCTGATTTTACCAAATTTACTGCTCTGTATAAAAGGAAATGCAAATTGTTGATTTAGAAGAATACTTGTAGTCCAGATGTCAACCTATACCTCTCTCTTTCTCTCTATCTGGGGTGTCTGGACACATTACGAAACTAAATTTGCCGGACAAAAAAGTTTGTTTTCATGATACAACCATCAAATTTCATGTATTTTCAAATAGAACATGTATGTATTACTTACTTTAAAAGCTATCCCAGAAGAAAGTGTGATTTAAAGCCTTTTTGGCGGAACTTTTTATTCAGGAGGGGGTCTCTTTTCATGTATTTCTATCCAAAACTTTATTACTGTAATTGTAATAAAGATATTCTTAGTGTTATGCAGCCAATGATCAAAATTCTCTTGTGAATTGCTTTTACATTTTTACCCACAATGAATAAGACTTCAGAGACGATTGTACGGAATTTGTTTTGTCCGTTTTCTTGCATTCAGGGTTCCTTGGAGGCCAAAACTGGCATATTTCTGTGCTCGACCATTAAGTATACAATCAAATTATTCAATTGAATGCAGAGAACAAAAATAAAGCTTCAAATCGTCACATTTTTAGAGTTTTGAGTCGTCTTTACAGTCTCATCCTTCGTCTCTGGATATTACTGTAAGATTGAAATAATATGAAGAGAAGATCAAACATTGATCTTGGTATCCAAAATTCTAAGGTTTCAGCTCGGGATTAAGAGAACCAAATTCGAATTTTTTTAGCTTTGTTCAAGACACAGCAAAAAAAGTTATCCGTTAGCTCTATTAAAGTATTAGAGAAGATGAGAAATTTTAATATCTTCTCCATGAGTTGTCATAAACCTAATTAAAAGTAAAATTCTTAAATTACAAAATTCCCCTAGCACTGGAATTTCCAAAATGTGTTCTGCCTTTTTAGAACTTTCAGTATTATTAATTTTTTAAATTAAAATTTGAAGGTAATTATTTAATTCTCCGGTAATATTGAACGCACAGAAAAGACAGAACACATTTTAGAAAGCCAGAACGGACGAGAATAATTTTTGTTGTTGTTTTTTTTTCTTTCAAAAATCATATATTTAAAAGTAGGTTGACGAAAGAATGCAGCAAATATTGCATATATCAAAGACGACCTTAAAGTCGTCTTCCAATTGTCATATTTGTTGACTTTTTCAATCACCACAATTTCCATAGAATTTCAAACTGAAGAAGCAGTCGCTATGCAGCTCGCCAGTGTATAGTGTACACTAACACTTTAATCTATTTTTCTATACCATAATACTTCATTTAATCTAATTATACAAATTGAAAAAATTGTATTTAATGCAACTGACCCACAGCATGCCTGGCGATTAAATTGAAGACGACTTTATAATAAGTAAGTTTGAATTGTTAACAACCTTTTTTCGAATTTGAAGTTTACAACGTAATCAAAGAGAAGCTTTTGTATTGACAATTCTTCCATGTTTATGTGTATTGTGTATCCATGCTGTTTATAAGAGCTCGATATAAATCAAAATTGAAATAAAAAAGTATATAGTCTTCATTGTACTGATAAAATCAAGTATGCTCTCGTTTTGTCTTGTATTTCAACGCTGCCTGCGTGGAACTCCTTTGGGCTTCTGCTTCAGGGTTATTGTGAAAGTAGGGGTTTCCCTAAATCTTGAAAAAACGACATGACATTTGTTATTGTTAGTTAATCTATGGGATTGGTCTTCTTTAGATAAATTTGATATTAATTGGTATTAGAAAAGATCCTGTAACAATAGCATTATGTAACATATAATGTGACATTATGACGAATTTTAGCGTGAATTTGGAAGCTTCCAATCAAAATTTAAAATCGATTAATTGATATTTTAAAATATCTTTTGAAAGATCTTAATTCATATAATTGGATCCAGAGTAGAAGAAAGGGGCCAGGGGGCAACCGGGCACCGACCGACCCCCCCCCCCCCCCCCCCC